>NC_068449.1:225000-355000 GCF_023373465.1 Oncorhynchus keta
TCAAAGTATTTAGATAAATCTAAATTGTTATAACCCTTATAAAGTTCCCCTAAATGTTCATTTCAAGCTAAAAAAAAAAATAGTGCAACAAAATCTTCTTTTTTTTTAAATATGAAAATGAAGTTTCCATTCTAGACAAAGATTGTCCTGACTTTCAAGAATCTTTTAGCTTATTTCCTGCTACTCAACATATTTTGTCGTGAGACTGAGAAACAATTGTGCATTGGGGAGATGTGGACGAAGTCGTGATGTAAACAGGAAAGGAAAAGGGAATAGAGTGAGAGACCTTGTTAATCAGAACGTAGTGAGTCTGTCTGTCAGTGCAGAGCCAAGAGAAGAGCAGAAGATCCGCACCTCTGTTAGATTATCATAGCTGGGAGAAGAGAGGTAGGACGTGGGATGCGTTCTGCCCTGACGCTTTGGTTGCCTGGCTGGCTCTGGAGCACTACACCAGCCAGTCCACTTGTACCCTGATTAACCTGGGTCTGGATGTGTGGAGTTCTTTGCTATCTAGTTGGGGAGGAGGAGAAGTTCTGCTGTTAGCTAGTTAGGGAGAGGAGGTGGAGTTCTGCTGTTAGCTAGTTGGGGAGAGGAGGTGGAGTTCTGCTGTTAGCTAGTTGGGGAGGAGGAGGTGGAGTTCTGCTGTTAGCTAGTTGGGGAGGAGGAGGTGGAGTTCTGCTGTTAGCTAGTTGGGGAGAGGAGGAGGTGGAGTTCTGCTGTTAGCTAGTTGGGGAGAGGGAGGTGGAGTTCTGCTGTTAGCTAGTTGGGGAGGAGGAGGTGGAGTTCTGCTGTTAGCTAGTTGGGGGAGAGGAGAAGGTGGAGTTCTGCTGTTAGCTAGTTGGGGAGGAGGAGGTGGAGTTCTGCTGTTAGCTAGTTGGGGAGGAGGAGGTGGAGTTCTGCTGTTAGCTAGTTGGGGAGAGGAGGTGAAGTTCTGCTGTTAGCTAGTTGGGGAGGAGGTGGAGTTCTGCTGTTAGCTAGTTAGGGAGAGGAGGAGAAGTTCTGCTGTTAGCTAGTTGGGGAGAGGAGGTGAAGTTCTGCTGTTAGCTAGTTGGGGAGGAGGAGGTGGAGTTCTGCTGTTAGCTAGTTGGGGAGAGGAGGTGAAGTTCTGCTGTTAGCTAGTTGGGGAGGAGGTGGAGTTCTGCTGTTAGCTAGTTAGGGAGAGGAGGAGAAGTTCTGCTGTTAGCTAGTTGGGGAGAGGAGGTGAAGTTCTGCTGTTAGCTAGTTGGGGAGGAGGAGGTGAAGTTCTGCTGTTAGCTAGTTGGGGGAGGAGGAGGTGAAGTTCTGCTGTTAGCTAGTTGGGGAGAGGAGGTGAAGTTCTGCTGTTAGCTAGTTGGGGAGGAGGAGGTGAAGTTCTGCTGTTAGCTAGTTGGGGAGAGGAGGTGAAGTTCTGCTGTTAGCTAGTTGGGGAGGAGGAGAAGTTCTGCTGTTAGCTAGTTGGGGAGAGGAGGTGAAGTTCTGCTGTTAGCTAGTTGGGGAGAGGAGGTGAAGTTCTGCTGTTAGCTAGTTGGGGAGGAGGAGGTGAAGTTCTGCTGTTAGCTAGTTGGGGGAGGAGGAGGTGAAGTTCTGCTGTTAGCTAGTTGGGGAGAGGAGGTGAAGTTCTGCTGTTAGCTAGTTGGGGAGGAGGAGGTGAAGTTCTGCTGTTAGCTAGTTGGGGAGAGGAGGTGAAGTTCTGCTGTTAGCTAGTTGGGGAGGAGGAGGTGAAGTTCTGCTGTTAGCTCGTTGGGGAGAGGAGGTGAAGTTCTGCTGTTAGCTAGTTGGGGAGAGGAGGTGAAGTTCTGCTGTTAGCTAGTTGGGGAGAGGAGGTGGAGTTCTGCTGTTAGCTAGTTGGGGAGGAGGAGGTGGAGTTCTGCTGTTAGCTAGTTGGGGAGGAGGAGGTGAAGTTCTGCTGTTAGCTAGTTGGGGAGGAGGTGAAGTTCTGCTGTTAGCTAGTTGGGGAGAGGAGGTGAAGTTCTGCTGTTAGCTAGTTGGGGAGGAGGAGGTGAAGTTCTGCTGTTAGCTAGTTGGGGAGGAGGAGGTGAAGTTCTGCTGTTAGCTAGTTGGGGAGGAGGAGGTGAAGTTCTGCTGTTAGCTAGTTGGGGGAGGAGGAGGTGGAGTTCTGCTGTTAGCTAGTTGGGGAGGAGGAGGTGAAGTTCTGCTGTTAGCTAGTTGGGGAGAGGAGGAGGTGAAGTTCTGCTGTTAGCTAGTTGGGGAGAGGAGGTGAAGTTCTGCTGTTAGCTAGTTGGGGAGGAGGAGGTGAAGTTCTGCTGTTAGCTAGTTGGGGAGAGGAGGAGGTGGAGTTCTGTTGTTAGCTAGTTGGGGAGAGGAGGTGGAGTTCTGCTGTTAGCTAGTTGGGGAGGAGGAGGTGAAGTTCTGCTGTTAGCTAGTTGGGGAGAGGAGGTGGAGTTCTGCTGTTAGCTAGTTGGGGAGAGGAGGTGAAGTTCTGCTGTTAGCTAGTTGGGGAGGAGGAGGTGAAGTTCTGCTGTTAGCTAGTTGGGGAGAGGAGGTGAAGTTCTGCTGTTAGCTAGTTGGGGAGAGAGGAGGTGAAGTTCTGCTGTTAGCTAGTTGGGGAGGAGGAGGTGAAGTTCTGCTGTTTTCTAGTTGGGGAGGAGGTGAAGTTCTGCTGTTAGCTAGTTGGGGAGGAGGAGGTGAAGTTCTGCTGTTAGCTAGTTGGGGAGGAGGAGGTGAAGTTCTGCTGTTAGCTAGTTGGGGAGGAGGAGGTGGAGTTCTGCTGTTAGCTAGTTGGGGAGAGGAGGTGAAGTTCTGCTGTTAGCTAGTTGGGGAGGAGGAGGTGAAGTTCTGCTGTTAGCTAGTTGGGGAGAGGAGGAGGTGGAGTTCTGTTGTTAGCTAGTTGGGGAGAGGAGGTGGAGTTCTGCTGTTAGCTAGTTGGGGAGAGGAGGTGAAGTTATGCTGTTAGCTAGTTGGGGAGGAGGAGGTGAAGTTCTGCTGTTAGCTAGTTGGGGAGGAGGAGGTGAAGTTCTGCTGTTAGCTAGTTGGGGAGGAGGAGGTGAAGTTCTGCTGTTAGCTAGTTGGGGAGGAGTTGAAGTTCTGCTGTTAGCTCGTTGGGGAGGAGGAGGTGAAGTTCTGCTGTTAGCTCGTTGGGGAGGAGGAGGTGAAGTTCTGCTGTTAGCTCGTTGGGGAGGAGGAGGTGAAGTTCTGCTGTTAGCTAGTTGGGGAGGAGGAGGTGAAGTTCTGCTGTTAGCTCGTTGGGGAGGAGGAGGTGAAGTTCTGCTGTTAGCTAGTTGGGGAGGAGGAGGTGAAGTGCTGC
This sequence comes from Oncorhynchus keta, assembly GCF_023373465.1. Classification (NCBI taxonomy): domain Eukaryota; kingdom Metazoa; phylum Chordata; class Actinopteri; order Salmoniformes; family Salmonidae; genus Oncorhynchus; species Oncorhynchus keta. The sequence continues at coordinate 228,245 of NC_068449.1, forward strand.
TGTTAGCTCGTTGGGGAGGAGGAGGTGAAGTTCTGCTGTTAGCTAGTTGGGGAGAGGAGGAGGTGGAATTCTGTTGTTAGCTAGTTGGGGAGGAGGAGGTAAAGTTCTGCTGTTAGCTTGTTGGGGAGAGGAGGAGGTGGAGTTCTGTTGTTAGCTAGTTGGGGAGGAGGAGGTGAAGTTCTGCTGTTAGCTAGTTGGGGAGGAGGAGGTGAAGTTCTGCTGTTAGCTAGTTGGGGAGAGGAGGTGGAGTTCTGCTGTTAGCTAGTTGGGGAGGAGGAGGTGAAGTTCTGCTGTTAGCTAGTTGGGGAGGAGGAGGTGAAGTTCTGCTGTTAGCTAGTTGGGGAGGAGGAGGTGGAGTTCTGCTGTTAGCTAGTTGGGGGAGGAGGTGAAGTTCTGCTGTTAGCTAGTTGGGGAGAGGAGGAGGTGGAGTTCTGCTGTTAGCTAGTTGGGGAGAGGAGGTGAAGTTCTGCTGTTAGCTAGTTGGGGAGAGGAGGTGAAGTTCTGCTGTTAGCTAGTTGGGGAGAGGAGGTGAAGTTCTGCTGTTAGCTAGTTGGGGAGAGGAGGAGGTGAAGTTCTGCTGTTAGCTAGTTGGGGAGAGGAGGTGAAGTTCTGCTGTTAGCTAGTTGGGGAGGAGGAGGTGAAGTTCTGCTGTTAGCTAGTTGGGGAGGAGGAGGTGAAGTTCTGCTGTTAGCTAGTTGGGGAGAGGAGGTGGAGTTCTGCTGTTAGCTAGTTGGGGGAGAGGAGGTGAAGTTCTGCTGTTAGCTAGTTGGGGAGGAGGAGGTGAAGTTCTGCTGTTAGCTAGTTGGGGAGGAGGAGGTGAAGTTCTGCTGTTAGCTAGTTGGGGAGAGGAGGAGGTGGAGTTCTGCTGTTAGCTAGTTGGGGAGAGGAGGTGAAGTTCTGCTGTTAGCTAGTTAGGGGGAGAGGAGGTGGAGTTCTGCTGTTAGCTAGTTGGGGAGAGGAGGTGAAGTTCTGCTGTTAGCTAGTTGGGGAGAGGAGGTGGAGTTCTGCTGTTAGCTAGTTGGGGAGAGGAGGTGAAGTTCTGCTGTTAGCTAGTTGGGGAGAGGAGGTGAAGTTCTGCTGTTAGCTAGTTGGGGAGGAGGAGGAGGAAGTTCTGCTGTTAGCTAGTTGGGGAGGAGGTGAAGTTCTGCTGTTAGCTAGTTGGGGAGGAGGAGGTGAAGTTCTGCTGTTAGCTAGTTGGGGAGGAGGAGGTGAAGTTCTGCTGTTAGCTAGTTGGGGAGAGGAGGTGAAGTTCTGCTGTTAGCTAGTTGGGGAGAGGAGGTGAAGTTCTGCTGTTAGCTAGTTGGGGAGGAGGAGGTGAAGTTCTGCTGTTAGCTAGTTGGGGAGAGGAGGAGGTGGAGTTCTGTTGTTAGCTAGTTGGGGAGAGGAGGTGGAGTTCTGCTGTTAGCTAGTTGGGGAGAGGAGGTGAAGTTCTGCTGTTAGCTAGTTGGGGAGGAGGAGGTGAAGTTCTGCTGTTAGCTAGTTGGGGGGAGGAGGTGAAGTTCTGCTGTTAGCTAGTTGGGGAGGAGGAGGTGAAGTTCTGCTGTTAGCTAGTTGGGGAGGAGTTGAAGTTCTGCTGTTAGCTAGTTGGGGAGGAGGAGGTGAAGTTCTGCTGTTAGCTCGTTGGGGAGGAGGAGGTGAAGTTCTGCTGTTAGCTAGTTGGGGAGGAGGAGGTGAAGTTCTGCTGTTAGCTAGTTGGGGAGGAGGAGGTGAAGTTCTGCTGTTAGCTAGTTGGGGAGGAGGAGGTGAAGTTCTGCTGTTAGCTAGTTGGGGAGAGGAGGTGAAGTTCTGCTGTTAGCTCGTTGGGGAGGAGGAGGTGAAGTTCTGCTGTTAGCTAGTTGGGGAGGAGGAGGTGTTCTGCTGTTAGCTAGTTGGGGAGGAGGTGGTAAAGTTCTGCTGTTAGCTTGTTGGGGAGAGGAGGAGGTGGAGTTCTGTTGTTAGCTAGTTGGGGAGGAGGGGTGAAGTTCTGCTGTTAGCTAGTTGGGGAGGAGGAGGTGAAGTTCTGCTGTTAGCTAGTTGGGGAGAGGAGGTGGAGTTCTGCTGTTAGCTAGTTGGGGAGGAGGAGGTGAAGTTCTGCTGTTAGCTAGTTGGGGAGGAGGAGGTGAAGTTCTGCTGTTAGCTAGTTGGGGAGGAGGAGGTGGAGTTCTGCTGTTAGCTAGTTGGGGAGAGGAGGTGAAGTTCTGCTGTTAGCTAGTTGGGGGAGGAGGTGGAGTTCTGGAGCTGAAGTTGGGGAGAGAGGAGGTGAAGTTCTGCTGTTAGCTAGTTGGGGGAGGAGGTGAAGTTCTGCTGTTAGCTAGTTGGGGAGGAGGAGGTGAAGTTCTGCTGTTAGCTAGTTGGGGAGAGGAGGTGGAGTTCTGCTGTTAGCTAGTTGGGGAGAGGAGGTGAAGTTCTGCTGTTAGCTAGTTGGGGAGGAGGAGGTGAAGTTCTGCTGTTAGCTAGTTGGGGAGGAGGAGGTGAGTTCTGCTGTTAGCTAGTTGGGGAGAGGAGGTGGAGTTCTGCTGTTAGCTAGTTGGGGAGAGGAGGTGAAGTTCTGCTGTTAGCTAGTTGGGGAGGAGGAGGTGAAGTTCTGCTGTTAGCTAGTTGGGGAGGAGGAGGTGAAGTTCTGCTGTTAGCTAGTTGGGGAGGAGGAGGTGAAGTTCTGCTGTTAGCTAGTTGGGGGAGGAGGTGAAGTTCTGCTGTTAGCTAGTTGGGGAGAGGAGGTGAAGTTCTGCTGTTAGCTAGTTGGGGAGGAGGAGGTGAAGTTCTGCTGTTAGCTAGTTGGGGAGAGGAGGTGAAGTTCTGCTGTTAGCTAGTTGGGGAGGAGGAGGTGGAGTTCTGCTGTTAGCTAGTTGGGGAGAGGAGGTGAAGTTCTGCTGTTAGCTAGTTGGGGAGAGGAGGTGAAGTTCTGCTGTTAGCTAGTTGGGGAGGAGGAGGTGAAGTTCTGCTGTTAGCTAGTTGGGGAGGAGGAGGTGAAGTTCTGCTGTTAGCTAGTTGGGGAGAGGAGGTGAAGTTCTGCTGTTAGCTAGTTGGGGAGGAGGAGGTGAAGTTCTGCTGTTAGCTAGTTGGGGAGAGGAGGTGAAGTTCTGCTGTTAGCTAGTTGGGGAGAGGAGGAGGTGGAGTTCTGCTGTTAGCTAGTTGGGGAGGAGGAGGTGGAGTTCTGCTGTTAGCTAGTTGGGGAGGAGGAGGTGGAGTTCTGCTGTTAGCTAGTTGGGGAGAGGAGGTGGAGTTCTGCTGTTAGCTAGTTGGGGAGGAGGAGGTGGAGTTCTGCTGTTAGCTAGTTGGGGAGAGGAGGTGAAGTTCTGCTGTTAGCTAGTTGGGGAGGAGGAGGTGAAGTTCTGCTGTTAGCTAGTTGGGGAGGAGGAGGTGGAGTTCTGCTGTTAGCTAGTTGGGGAGGAGGAGGTGGAGTTCTGCTGTTAGCTAGTTGGGGAGGAGGAGGTGGAGTTCTGCTGTTAGCTAGTTGGGGAGGAGGAGGTGAAGTTCTGCTGTTAGCTAGTTGGGGAGGAGGAGGTGAAGTTCTGCTGTTAGCTAGTTGGGGAGGAGGAGGTGAAGTTCTGCTGTTAGCTAGTTGGGGAGGAGGAGGTGAAGTTCTGCTGTTTAGTTGGGGAGGAGGTGAAGTTCTGCTGTTAGCTAGTTGGGGAGAGGAGGAGGTGGAATTCTGTTGTTAGCTAGTTGGGGAGGAGGAGGTAAAGTTCTGCTGTTAGCTTGTTGGGGGAGAGGAGGATGTGGAGTTTGTTGTTAGCTAGTGGGGGGAGGAGGTTAGGTGAAGTTCTGCTGTTAGCTAGTTGGGGAGGAGGAGGTGAAGTTCTGCTGTTAGCTAGTTGGGGAGAGGAGGTGGAGTTCTGCTGTTAGCTAGTTGGGGAGGAGGAGGTGAAGTTCTGCTGTTAGCTAGTTGGGGAGGAGGAGGTGAAGTTCTGCTGTTAGCTAGTTGGGGAGGAGGAGGTGGAGTTCTGCTGTTAGCTAGTTGGGGAGAGGAGGTGAAGTTCTGCTGTTAGCTAGTTGGGGAGAGGAGGAGGTGGAGTTCTGCTGTTAGCTAGTTGGGGAGAGGAGGTGAAGTTCTGCTGTTAGCTAGTTGGGGAGGAGGAGGTGAAGTTCTGCTGTTAGCTAGTTGGGGAGGAGGAGGTGAAGTTCTGCTGTTAGCTAGTTGGGGAGAAGGAGGTGAAGTTCTGCTGTTAGCTAGTTGGGGAGGAGGAGGTGAAGTTCTGCTGTTAGCTAGTTGGGGAGGAGGAGGTGAAGTTCTGCTGTTAGCTAGTTGGGGAGAGGAGGTGGAGTTCTGCTGTTAGCTAGTTGGGGAGAGGAGGTGAAGTTCTGCTGTTAGCTAGTTGGGGAGGAGGAGGTGAAGTTCTGCTGTTAGCTCGTTGGGGAGGAGGAGGTGAAGTTCTGCTGTTAGCTAGTTGGGGAGAGGAGGTGAAGTTCTGCTGTTAGCTAGTTGGGGAGAGGAGGTGAAGTTCTGCTGTTAGCTAGTTGGGGAGGAGGTGGAGTTCTGCTGTTAGCTAGTTGGGGAGAGGAGGAGAAGTTCTGCTGTTAGCTAGTTGGGGAGAGGAGGTGAAGTTCTGCTGTTAGCTAGTTGGGGAGGAGGAGAAGTTCTGCTGTTAGCTAGTTGGGGAGAGGAGGTGAAGTTCTGCTGTTAGCTAGTTGGGGGGGAGGAGGTGAAGTTCTGCTGTTAGCTAGTTGGGGAGGAGGAGGTGAAGTTCTGCTGTTAGCTAGTTGGGGAGAGGAGGTGAAGTTCTGCTGTTAGCTAGTTGGGGAGAGGAGGTGAAGTTCTGCTGTTAGCTAGTTGGGGAGGAGGAGGTGAAGTTCTGCTGTTAGCTAGTTGGGGAGAGGAGGTGAAGTTCTGCTGTTAGCTAGTTGGGGAGAGGAGGAGGTGGAGTTCTGTTGTTAGCTAGTTGGGGAGGAGGAGGTGGAGTTCTGCTGTTAGCTAGTTGGGGAGGAGGAGGTGGAGTTCTGCTGTTAGCTAGTTGGGGAGAGGAGGTGAAGTTCTGCTGTTAGCTAGTTGGGGAGGAGGAGGTGGAGTTCTGCTGTTAGCTAGTTGGGGAGAGGAGGTGAAGTTCTGCTGTTAGCTAGTTGGGGAGGAGGAGGTGAAGTTCTGCTGTTAGCTAGTTGGGGAGGAGGAGGTGAAGTTCTGCTGTTAGCTAGTTGGGGAGGAGGAAGTGGAGTTCTGCTGTTTTCTAGTTGGGGAGGAGGAAGTGGAGTTCTGCTGTTAGCTAGTTGGGGAGGAGGAGGTGAAGTTCTGCTGTTAGCTAGTTAGGGAGAGGAGGTGAAGTTCTGCTGTTTTCTAGTTGGGGGGAGGAGGAGGTGGAGTTCTGCTGTTTTCTAGTTGGGGGGAGGAGGAGGTGGAGTTCTGCTGTTTTGTAGTTGGGGAGGAGGTGAAGTTCTGCTGTTAGCTAGTTGGGGAGGAGGAGGTGAAGTTCTGCTGTTAGCTAGTTGGGGAGGAGGAGGTGGAGTTCTGTTGTTAGCTTGTTGGGGAGAGGAGGAGGTGGAGTTCTGCTGTTAGCTAGTTGGGGAGGAGGAAGTGGAGTTCTGCTGTTAGCTAGTTGGGGAGAGGAGGTGAAGTTCTGCTGGTAGCTAGTTGGGGGATGAGGAGGTGGAGTTCTGCTGTTAGCTAGTTGGGGAGAGGAGGTGAAGTTCTGCTGGTAGCTAGTTGGGGGATGAGGAGGTGGAGTTCTGCTGTTAGCTAGTTGGGGAGAGGAGGTGAAGTTCTGCTGTTAGCTAGTTGGGGGAGGAGGAGGTGAAGTTCTGCTGTTTTCTAGTTGGGGGGAGGAGGAGGTGAAGTTCTGCTGTTTTCTAGTTGGGGGGATGAGGAGGTGAAGTTCTGCTGTTTTCTAGTTGGGGGGAGGAGGAGGTGGAGTTCTGCTGTTTTCTAGTTGGGGGGAGGAGGAGGTGGAGTTCTGCTGTTTTCCAGTTGGGGGGGAGGAGGAGGTGAAGTTCTGCTGTTTTCTAGTTGGGGGGAGGAGGAGGTGGAGTTCTGCTGTTTTCTAGTTGGGGGGAGGAGGAGGTGGAGTTCTGCTGTTTTCTAGTTGGGGGGAGGAGGAGGTGGAGTTCTGCTATTAGCTATTTGGGGGGAGGAGGTCAAGTTCTGCTGTTTGCTAGTTGGGAAGGAGGTGAAGTTCTCGTGTTAGCTAGTTAGAGGAGGAGGAGGTGAAGTTAGAGAGCAGTTGAGAGGGGAGACATTAGGGGGGTGGTGGGTGGGTGCATGGAGAACAGGAGTGTCTCTCGGAATTTTAACGAGATCAGTTTTTGTCTAGTGTTCCTTTCTCTGCTCTCTCTTAGTTCATCCATCCTCCACCCCTCCATCCCTAACAAAGAGACTGTGGTGTTATTCTCTTGTTGTAGGGTAAGCATGGCTCAACACTTAATGCTGTTGTCATTTGGCCCGGCTTGAAAGACCGCCTGGCAGGATTAAACACATTGAATGAACAAGCTGAAAAGAAATGTCTTCCCCAATTACTGGCTCGGCCCTCCACAGATCCCCCGTCCCCCGTCCCCCGTCCGTCAGCGCCGCGACCCTGACAGCCAACACACACCATTACACAGTAAATTAGCAGGTGTCTCAAGTTAACACCCTGTTCCCTACCTGGTGCTCTGGCTTTGTCCAGAGTCCTATTGGGCCTATTCAAAAGTAGTGCCCTACGCAGGGAACATTGTGCCATTTGGGACTAAACCACAAAAACACAAAGGTTAGGATGGCCACCACCCTCAGAGACCACAGGATGGCCACCACCCTCAGACACCACAGGATGGCCACCACCCTCAGTGACCACAGGATGGCCACCACCCTCAGTGACCACAGGATGGCCACCACCCTCAGAGACCACAGGATGGCCACCACCCTAAGTGACCACAGGATGGCCACCACCCTCAGACACCACAGGATGGCCCCCACCCTCAGAGACCACAGGATGGCCCCCACCCTCAGAGACCACAGGATGGCCACCACCCTCAGAGATGACAGGATGGCCACCACCCTCAGAGACCACAGGATGGCCACCACCCTCAGAGACCACAGGATGGCCACCACCCTCAGAGACCACAGGATGGCCACCACCCTCAGACACCACAGGATGGCCACCACCCTCAGAGACCACAGGATGGCCACCACCCTCAGTGACCACAGGATGGCCACCACCCTCAGAGACCACAGGATGGCCACCACCCTCAGACACCACAGGATGGCCACCACCCTCAGAGACCACAGGATGGCCACCACCCTCAGTGACCACAGGATGGCCACCACCCTCAGAGACCACAGGATGGCCACCACCCTCAGACACCACAGGATGGCCACCACCCTCAGTGACCACAGGATGGCCACCACCCTCAGAGACCACAGGATAGCCACCACCCTCAGAGACCACAGGATGGCCACCACCCTCAGAGACCACAGGATGGCCACCACCCTCAGTGACCACAGGATGGCCACCACCTAAGTGACCACAGGATGGCCACCACCCTCAGTGACCACAGGATGGCCACCACCCTCAGTGACCACAGGATGGCCACCACCCTCAGAGACCACAGGATGGCCACCACCCTCAGTGACCACAGGATGGCCACCACCCTAAGTGACCACAGGATGGCCACCACCCTCAGTGACCACAGGATGGCCACCACCCTCAGTGACCACAGGATGGCCACCACCCTCAGACACCACAGGATGGCCACCACCCTCAGAGACCACAGGATGGCCACCACCCTCAGAGACCACAGGATGGCCACCACCCTCAGAGACCACAGGATGGCCACCACCCTCAGAGACCACAGGATGGCCACCACCCTCAGTGACCACGGGATGGCCACCACCCTCAGAGACCACAGGATGGCCACCACCCTCAGAGACCACAGGATGGCCACCACCCTCAGACACCACAGGATGGCCACCACCCTCAGTGACCACAGGATGGCCACCACCCTCAGAGACCACAGGATGGCCACCACCCTCAGAGACCACAGGATGGCCACCACCCTCAGAGACCACAGGATGGCCACCACCCTCAGACACCACAGGATGGCCACCACCCTCAGAGACCACAGGATGGCCACCACCTAAGTGACCACAGGATGGCCACCACCCTCAGACACCATAGGATGGCCACCACCCTCAGAGACCACGGGATGGCCACCACCCTCAGTGACCACAGGATGGCCACCACCCTCAGAGACCACAGGATGGCCACCACCCTCAGAGACCACAGGATGGCCACCACCCTCAGAGACCACAGGATGGCCACCACCCTCAGAGACCACAGGATGGCCACCACCCTCAGTGACCACAGGATGGCCACCACCCTCAGACACCACAGGATGGCCACCACCCTCAGAGACCACAGGATGGCCACCACCCTCAGACACCACAGGATGGCCACCACCCTCAGAGACCACAGGATGGCCACCACCCTCAGTGACCACAGGATGGCCACCACCCTCAGAGACCACAGGATGGCCACCACCCTAAGTGACCACAGGATGGCCACCACCCTCAGTGACCACAGGATGGCCACCACCCTCAGTGACCACAGGATGGCCACCACCCTCAGACACCACAGGATGGCCACCACCCTAAGTGACCACAGGATGGTCACCACCCTCAGTGACCACAGGATGGCCACCACCCTCAGACACCACAGGATGGCCACCACCCTCAGTGACCACAGGATGGCCACCACCCTCAGAGACCACAGGATGGCCACCACCCTCAGACACCACAGGATGGCCACCACCCTCAGTGACCACAGGATGGCCACCACCCTCAGACACCACAGGATGGCCACCACCCTCAGAGACCACAGGATGGCCACCACCCTCAGAGACCACAGGATGGCCACCACCCTCAGACACCACAGGATGGCCACCACCCTCAGTGACCACAGGATGGCCACCACCCTCAGACACCACAGGATGGCCACCACCCTCAGAGACCACAGGATGGCCACCACCCTCAGAGACCACAGGATGGCCACCACCCTCAGACACCACAGGATGGCCACCACCCTCAGAGACCACAGGATGGCCACCACCCTAAGTGACCACAGGATGGCCACCACCCTCAGACACCATAGGATGGCCACCACCCTCAGAGACCACGGGATGGCCACCACCCTCAGTGACCACAGGATGGCCACCACCCTCAGAGACCACAGGATGGCCACCACCCTCAGAGACCACAGGATGGCCACCACCCTCAGAGACCACAGGATGGCCACCACCCTCAGTGACCACAGGATGGCCACCACCCTCAGACACCACAGGATGGCCACCACCCTCAGAGACCACAGGATGGCCACCACCTCAGACACCACAGGATGGCCACCACCCTCAGAGACCACAGGATGGCCACCACCCTCAGTGACCACAGGATGGCCACCACCCTCAGAGACCACAGGATGGCCACCACCCTAAGTGACCACAGGATGGCCACCACCCTCAGTGACCACAGGATGGCCACCACCCTCAGTGACCACAGGATGGCCACCACCCTCAGACACCACAGGATGGCCACCACCTAAGTGACCACAGGATGGTCACCACCCTCAGTGACCACAGGATGGCCACCACCCTCAGACACCACAGGATGGCCACCACCCTCAGTGACCACAGGATGGCCACCACCCTCAGAGACCACAGGATGGCCACCACCCTCAGACACCACAGGATGGCCACCACCCTCAGTGACCACAGGATGGCCACCACCCTCAGACACCACAGGATGGCCACCACCCTCAGAGACCACAGGATGGCCACCACCCTCAGAGACCACAGGATGGCCACCACCCTCAGACACCACAGGATGGCCACCACCCTCAGTGACCACAGGATGGCCACCACCCTCAGACACCACAGGATGGCCACCACCCTCAGAGACCACAGGATGGCCACCACCCTCAGAGACCACAGGATGGCCACCACCCTCAGAGACCACAGGATGGCCACCACCCTCAGAGACCACAGGATGGCCACCACCCTCAGACACCACAGGATGGCCACCACCCTCAGTGACCACAGGATGGCCACCACCCTCAGTGACCACAGGATGGCCACCACCCTCAGTGACCACAGGATGGCCACCACCCTCAGAGACCACAGGATGGCCACCACCCTCAGACACCACAGGATGGCCACCACCCTCAGACACCACAGGATGGCCACCACCCTCAGTGACCACAGGATGGCCACCACCCTCAGACACCACAGGATGGCCACCACCCTAAGTGACCACAGGATGGTCACCACCCTCAGTGACCACAGGATGGCCACCACCCTCAGACACCACAGGATGGCCACCACCCTCAGTGACCACAGGATGGCCACCACCCTCAGAGACCACAGGATGGCCACCACCCTAAGTGACCACAGGATGGCCACCACCCTCAGTGACCACAGGATGTCCACCACCCTCAGTGACCACAGGATGGCCACCACCCTCAGACACCACAGGATGGCCACCACCCTAAGTGACCACAGGATGGTCACCACCCTCAGTGACCACAGGATGGCCACCACCCTCAGACACCACAGGATGGCCACCACCCTCAGTGACCACAGGATGGCCACCACCCTCAGAGACCACAGGATGGCCACCACCCTCAGACACCACAGGATGGCCACCACCCTCAGTGACCACAGGATGGCCACCACCCTCAGACACCACAGGATGGCCACCACCCTCAGAGACCACAGGATGGCCACCACCCTAAGTGACCACAGGATGGCCACCACCCTCAGAGACCACAGGATGGCCACCACCCTCAGTGACCACAGGATGGCCACCACCCTCAGACACCACAGGATGGCCACCACCCTCAGAGACCACAGGATGGCCACCACCCTCAGAGACCACAGGATGGCCACCACCCTCAGAGACCACAGGATGGCCACCACCCTCAGACACCACAGGATGGCCACCACCCTCAGTGACCACAGGATGGCCACCACCCTCAGAGACCACAGGATGGCCACCACCCTCAGTGACCACAGGATGGCCACCACCCTCAGACACCACAGGATGGCCACCACCCTCAGTGACCACAGGATGGCCACCACCCTCAGAGACCACAGGATGGCCACCACCCTCAGACACCACAGGATGGCCACCACCCTCAGTGACCACAGGATGGCCACCACCCTCAGACACCACAGGATGGCCACCACCCTCAGAGACCACAGGATGGCCACCACCCTCAGTGACCACAGGATGGCCACCACCCTCAGTGACCACAGGATGGCCACCACCCTCAGTGACCACAGGATGGCCACCACCCTCAGACACCACAGGATGGCCACCACCCTCAGAGACCACAGGATGGCCACCACCCTCAGAGACCACAGGATGGCCACCACCCTCAGAGACCACAGGATGGCCACCACCCTCAGACACCACAGGATGGCCACCACCCTCAGTGACCACAGGATGGCCACCACCCTCAGACACCACAGGATGGCCACCACCCTCAGTGACCACAGGATGGCCACCACCCTCAGTGACCACAGGATGGCCACCACCCTCAGAGACCACAGGATGGCCACCACCCTCAGTGACCACAGGATGGCCACCACCCTCAGACACCACAGGATGGCCACCACCCTCAGTGACCACAGGATGGCCACCACCCTCAGAGACCACAGGATGGCCACCACCCTCAGTGACCACAGGATGGCCACCACCCTCAGAGACCACAGGATGGCCACCACCCTAAGTGACCACAGGATGGCCACCACCCTCAGTGACCACAGGATGGCACCACCCTCAGAGACCACAGGATGGCCACCACCCTCAGAGACCACAGGATGGCACCACCCTCAGAGACCACAGGATGGCCACCACCCTCAGAGACCACAGGATGGCCACCACCCTCAGAGACCACAGGATGGCCACCACCCTCAGTGACCACAGGATGGCCACCACCCTCAGTGACCACAGGATGGCCACCACCCTCAGAGACCACAGGATGGCCACCACCCTCAGTGACCACAGGATGGCCACCACCCTCAGTGACCACAGGATGGCCACCACCCTCAGAGACCACAGGATGGCCACCACCCTAAGTGACCACAGGATGGCCACCACCCTCAGAGACCACAGGATGGCCACCACCCTCAGAGACCACAGGATGGCCACCACCCTCAGTGACCACAGGATGGCCACCACCCTAAGTGACCACAGGATGGCCACCACCCTCAGAGACCACAGGATGGCCACCACCCTAAGTGACCACAGGATGGCCACCACCCTCAGAGACCACAGGATGGCCACCACCCTCAGACACCACAGGATGGCCACCACCCTCAGACACCACAGGATGGCCACCACCCTCAGAGACCACAGGATGGCCACCACCCTCAGTGACCACAGGATGGCCACCACCCTAAGTGACCACAGGATGGCCACCACCCTCAGAGACCACAGGATGGCCACCACCCTAAGTGACCACAGGATGGCCACCACCCTCAGAGACCACAGGATGGCCACCACCCTCAGAGACCACAGGATGGCCACCACCCTCAGAGACCACAGGATGGCCACCACCCTCAGACACCACAGGATGGCCACCACCCTCAGTGACCACAGGATGGCCACCACCCTCAGAGACCACAGGATGGCCACCACCCTCAGAGACCACAGGATGGCCACCACCCTCAGAGACCACAGGATGGCCACCACCCTCAGAGACCACAGGATGGCCACCACCCTCAGACACCACAGGATGGCCACCACCCTCAGTGACCACAGGATGGCCACCACCCTCAGAGACCACAGGATGGCCACCACCCTCAGTGACCACAGGATGGCCACCACCCTCAGTGACCACAGGATGGCCACCACCCTCAGAGACCACAGGATGGCCACCACCCTCAGTGACCACAGGATGGCCACCACCCTCAGAGACCACAGGATGGCCACCACCCTCAGAGACCACAGGATGGCCACCACCCTCAGAGACCACAGGATGGCCACCACCCTCAGTGACCACAGGATGGCCACCACCCTCAGAGACCACAGGATGGCCACCACCCTAAGTGACCACAGGATGGCCACCACCCTCAGTGACCACAGGATGGCACCACCCTCAGAGACCACAGGATGGCCACCACCCTCAGAGACCACAGGATGGCACCACCCTCAGAGACCACAGGATGGCCACCACCCTCAGAGACCACAGGATGGCCACCACCCTCAGAGACCACAGGATGGCCACCACCCTCAGTGACCACAGGATGGCCACCACCTCAGTGACCACAGGATGGCCACCACCCTCAGAGACCACAGGATGGCCACCACCCTCAGTGACCACAGGATGGCCACCACCCTAAGTGACCACAGGATGGCCACCACCCTCAGAGACCACAGGATGGCCACCACCCTAAGTGACCACAGGATGGCCACCACCCTCAGAGACCACAGGATGGCCACCACCCTCAGAGACCACAGGATGGCCACCACCCTCAGTGACCACAGGATGGCCACCACCCTCAGAGACCACAGGATGGCCACCACCCTAAGTGACCACAGGATGGCACCACCCTCAGTGACCACAGGATGGCCACCACCCTCAGACACCACAGGATGGCCACCACCCTCAGACACCACAGGATGGCCACCACCCTCAGTGACCACAGGATGGCCACCACCCTCAGACACCACAGGATGGCACCACCCTCAGACACCACAGGGAAGTTACTACCAACATTCAACCACACCAGATGTTCACAGAATAGAAATTACAATACAAATATGATGACGTCTATTTTTTTTGTCTAAAAGAACCTGAATATTAATGACCAGCTGTGGCTTTGCTAATGAGTCATAACAAACAGTGTTGAGTTGATGGGAACTAAAACATAACAACATTTCTTTGTTGAACACATATGAGGTGCAGAATCGTAGTGTTCTTTATCTTGATTGGGGCGGGTTATCTGATGCTGCCTTTCAAACAGCTAATCTTCCTGGGCTCTGTCTGGAGAAAAAAACAGACTCCTAATGAGCAGCTGGGACTTTTCAGTTTAATGAAAAAATATTTACTTTATTTATCTATTGTCAGATATGAGCACAAAGAGACATTGAAAACAACATTCCCAGTCCTTCACCCCCACATTGAAAACAACATTCCCAGTCCTTCACCCCCACATTGAAAACAACATTCCCAGTCCTTCACCCCCACATTGAAAACAACATTCCCAGTCCTTCACCCCACATTGAAAACAACATTCCCAGTCCTTCACCCCCACATTGAAAACAACATTCCCAGTCCTTCACCCCCACATTGAAAACAACATTCCCAGTCCTTCACCCCCACATTGAAAACAACATTCCCAGTCCTTCACCCGCACATTGAAAACAACATTCCCAGTCCTTCACCCCCACATTGAAAACAACATTCCCAGTCCTTCACCCCCACATTGAAAACAACATTCCCAGTCCTTCACCCCCACATTGAAAACAACATTCCCAGTCCTTCACCCCCACATTGAAAACAACATTCCCAGTCCTTCACCCCCACATTGAAAACAACATTCCCAGTTCAAAAGGTTGTAATATATTTTGCATTTGTGTGTAACATATTGGTGGATTTGTGAACTACAATACAACTACAACTACAAACTACAATATAAAATATGCGTGGAAAATCATTTTCAGGCAAATGTAGCAAACATACGTGCACTTGTACCTGCACAACAGGATATTTCAGGCAGCACAACATTTCAAAGTATTTCTTCAGATGGTTGAATGGTGTCCTGTGGAGGTCCAAGACAAATGGGGGCTCTCCAATAATAGACAATGGGTGTATTCAGACAGAGGGGACTTCAAACACAAATATGTGAGGTCAGATAGAAAGCCCTCCCCCTTTAAAGTTCCTCATCTGGATTTCATTTGATACATGTACTGGCTGCTCCTGGATCCAGGGAGCAGCGTGGACCTCAGGCTGGCCTTCTGGACGGCAGCAACCTGGACTCGCATGACTTATTTAACCCATACACACACACACACACGCACACACACACACACACACACACACACATACACACACACACACACACACACACACACACCTTAATAAAGACACATGCCCTGCAGCGAGACAAACATCCATAAACACACAAACACCACAAACAAATAAATCTCTTTAAAAAAAAGAGTGTGAGAACAGATGTAGAGTTTTCGAAAAAGTCAGAGATATAAACTCATTAAAAAAAAGAAATGTCCCCTCACTGTCAACTGCAAACTTCACATGTGTAAATATTCGTACGAACATAACAAGATTCAACAACTGAGACATAAACTAAACACGTTCCACAGACATGTGACTATAAATGGAATATTGTGTCCTTGAACAAAGGGGGGTCAAAATCAAAAGTAACAGTCAGTATCTGGTGTGGCCACCAGCTGCATTAAGTACTGCAGTGCATCTCCTCCTCATGGACTGCACCAGATTTGCCAGTTCTTGCTGTGAGATGTTACCCCACTCGTCCCACAAGGCACCTGCAAGTTCCTGGACATTTCTGGGGGGAAATGGCCCTAGCCCTCACCCTCCGATCCAACAGGTCCCAGACGTGCTCAATGGGATTCAGATCTGGGTTCTTCGGTGGCCATGGCAGAACACTGACATTCCTGTCTTGCAGGAAATCACGCACAGAACGAGCAGTATGGCTGGTGGCATTGTCATGCTTTAGGGTCATGTCAGGATGAGCCTGCAGGAAGGGTACCACATGAGGAAGGAGGATGTCTTCCCTGTAACACACAGCGTTGAGATTGCCTGCAATGACAACAAGCTCAGTCCGATGATGCTGTGAAGCCCCGCCCCAGACCATGATGGACCCTCTACCTCCAAATCGATCCCGCTCCAGAGTACAGGCCTCGGTGTAATGCTCATTCCGTCGACGATAAACGTGCCCATAGGTGACATTGTTGCCTGTGATGTCTGGTACAACAGGCCTACAAGCCCTCAGCCCAGCCTCTCTCAACCTATTGCAGACAGTCTGAGCACTGATGGAGGGATTGTGCGTTCCTGGTGTAACTCAGGCAGTTGTTGTTGCCATCCTGTACCTGTCCCGCAGGTGTGATGTTCGGATGTACCGATCCTGTGCAGGTGTTGTTACACGTGGTCAGCCACTGCGACGATCAGCTGCCCGTCCTGTCTCCCTGTAGTGCTGTCTTAGGCGTCTCACAGTATGGACAATGCAATTTATTGCCCAGGCCACATCTGCAGTCCTCATGCCTCCTTGCAGCATGCCTAAGGCACATTCACACAGATGAGCAGGGACCCTGGGCATCTTTCTTTTTGTGTTTTTTTTTCAGTCAGTAGAAAGGCCTCTTTAGTGTCCTAAGTTTTCATAACTGTGACCTTAATTGCCTACCGTCTGTAAGCTGTTAGTGTCTTAACGACCGTTCATTAATTATTTATGGTTCATTGAAGCATGGGAAACAGTGTTTAAACCCTTTACAATGAAGATTTACAATATAGATCTGTGACGTTATTTGGATTTTTATGAATTATCTTTGAAAGAGAGGATCCTGAAAGAGAGGCGTTTAGATTTAGATAGAGGTTTTTAAAGACAGACTATAGATAGAGGTTTTTAAAGACAGAGACTATAGATAGACCATAGATAGAGGTTTTTTTTTAAAGACAGAGACTATAGATAGACCATAGATAGAGTTTTTTTAAAGACAGAGACTATAGATAGAGGTTTTTTAAAGACAGAGACCATAGATAGAGGGTTTTTTTAAAGACAGAGATGTACACTACCGGTCAAAGGTTTTAGAACACCTAGTCATTCAAGTGTTTTTCTTTATTTTTACTATTTTCTACATTGTAGAATAACAGTGAAGACATCAAAACTATGAAATAACACATATGGAATTATGTAGTAACCCAAAAAGTGTGAAACAACTCAAAATATTTCAAAATATACTTCAAATAGCCACCCTTTGACTTGATGACAGCTCTGCACACTCTTGGCATTCTCTCAACCAGCTTCACCTGGAATGCTTTTCCAACAGTCTTGAAGGAGTTTCCACATATGCTGACCACTTGTTGGCTGCTTTTCCTTCACTCTGCAGTCCAACTCATCCCAAACCATCTCAATTGGGTTGAGGTTGGGTGATTGTGGAGGCCAGGTCATCTGATGCAGCACTCCACCACGCTCCTTCTTGGTCTAATAGCCCTTACACAGCTTGGGTTGGGTCAATGTCCTGTTGAAAAACAAATGATCGTCCCACTAAGCGCAAACCAGATGGGATGGCGTATCGCAGCAGAATGCTGTGGTAGCCATGCCGGTTAAGTGTGCTTTGAATTCTAAATAAATCCCAGACAGTGTCACCAGACAATAACACCATAAAACCATAACACCTCCTCCTCCATGCTTCACGGTGGGAAATACACATGCAGAGATCATCCGTTCACCCACACCGTGACTCACAAAGACACGGCGGTTGAAACCAAAAATCTCCAATTTGGACTCCAGACCAAAGGACAGATTTCCACCCGTCTAATGTCCATTGCTCGTGTTTCTTGACCCAAGTAAGTCTCTTATTCTTCTGGGTGTCCTTTAGCAGTTGTTACTTTGCAGCAATTCGACCATGAAGGCCTGATTCACATCGTCCCCTCTGAACAGTTGATGTTGAGTTGTGTCTGTTACTTGAACTCTGTGAAGCATTTATTTGGGCTGCAATTTCTGAGGCTGGTAACTCTAATGAACTTACCCTCTGCAGCAGAGTTAACTCTGGGTCTTCCATTCCTGTGGTGGTCCTCATGAGAGCCAGTTTCATCATAGTGCTTGATGGTTTTTGCAGCTGCACTTGAAGAAACATTCTAAGTACTTGAAATGTTCCTTATTGACTGACCTTCATGTCTTAAAGTAATGATGGACTGTCATTTCTCTTTGCTTATTTGAGCTGTTCTTGCCATAATATGGAATTGGTATTTTACTTAATAGAGCTATCTTCTGTATAACCCCCCTACCTTGTCAAAACACAAGTGATTGTCTCAAAAGCATTAAGAAGGAAAGAAATCCCACAAATGACTTTTTAACAAGGCACACATGTTAATTTAAATGCATTCCAGGTGACTACCTCATCAAGCTGGTTGAGAGAATGCCAAGAGTGTCCAAAGCTGTCATCAAGTCAAATGGCTACTTTGAAGAATCTCAAGTATAAAATATATTTTGATTTGTTTAACATTGTTTCGGTAACCACATGATTCCATATGTGTTTATTTCATAGTTTTGATGTCGTCACTATTATTCTACAATGTAGAAAATAGTAAAAATAAGGACAAACCCTTGAATGAGTAGGCTTGTCCAAACTTTTGAACAGTAGTGTAGATACAGTTTTCTAAAAAGACAGAGATTTAGGCCGGACTTGATTAGGAGTCCCAAAGGGAGACCCATAATTGGCCCAGCATCGTCGGGGTTTGGCCAGATAATGCCGTCATTGTTAATGAGAATTTGTTCATAACTGACTTGCCTCCTTAAATAAAGGTTGACTAAAAATATTTCTAAAAAGACAGAGAGATATCGATAGAGTTTTATAAAAAGACAGAGAGATATCGATAGAGTTTTATAAAAAGACAGAGAGATATCGATAGAGTTTTATAAAAAGACAGAGAGATATAGATAGAGTTTTATAAAAAGACAGAGAGATATAGATAGAGTTTTATAAAAAGACAGAGAGATATAGATAGAGTTTTATAAAAAGACAGAGAGATATAGATAGAGTTTTATAAAAAGACAGAGAGATATAGATAGAGTTTTATAAAAAGACAGAGAGATATAGATAGAGTTTTATAAAAAGACAGAGAGATATAGATAGAGTTTTCTGGAAAGACAGAGAGATATAGATAGAGTTTTCTGGAAAGACAGAGAGATATAGATAGAGTTTTCTGGAAAGACAGAGAGATATAGATAGAGTTTTCTAAAAAGACAGAGAGATATCGATAGAGCTTTCTAAAAAGACAAAGAGATATGGATAGAGTTTTATAAAAGACAGAGAGATATCGATAGAGTTTTATAAAAAGACAGAGAGATATCGATAGAGTTTTATAAAAAGTCAAAGAGATATAGATAGAGCTTTCTAAAAAGACAGAGAGATATCGATAGAGCTTTCTAAAAAGACAAAGAGATATGGATAGAGTTTTATAAAAAGACAGAGAGATATCGATAGAGTTTTATAAAAAGACAAAGAGATATAGATAGAGTTTTCTGGAAAGACAGAGAGATATAGATAGAGCTTTCTAAAAAGACAGAGAGATATCGATAGAGCTTTCTAAAAAGACAAAGAGATATGGATAGAGTTTTATAAAAAGACAGAGAGATATTGATAGAGTTTTATAAAAAGACAGAGAGATATCGATAGAGTTTTATAAAAAGATAAAGAGATATAGACAGAGTTTTCTGGAAAGACAGAGAGATATAGATAGAGCTTTCTAAAAAGACAGAGAGATATCGATAGAGCTTTCTAAAAAGACAAAGAGATATGGATAGAGTTTTATAAAAAGACAGAGAGATATAGACAGAGTTTTATAAAAAGACAGAGAGATATAGATAGAGTTTTCTGGAAAGACAGAGAGATATAGATAGAGCTTTCTAAAAAGACAAAGAGATATGGATAGAGTTTTATAAAAAGACAGAGAGATATCGATAGAGTTTTATAAAAAGACAAAGAGATATAGATAGAGCTTTCTAAAAAGACAGAGAGATATCGATAGAGCTTTCTAAAAAGACAAAGAGATATGGATAGAGTTTTATAAAAAGACAGAGAGATATCGATAGAGTTTTATAAAAAGACAAAGAGATATAGATAGAGTTTTCTGGAAAGACAGAGAGATATAGATAGAGCTTTCTAAAAAGACAGAGAGATATCGATAGAGCTTTCTAAAAAGACAAAGAGATATGGATAGAGTTTTATAAAAAGACAGAGAGATATTGATAGAGTTTTATAAAAAGACAGAGAGATATCGATAGAGTTTTATAAAAAGATAAAGAGATATAGACAGAGTTTTCTGGAAAGACAGAGAGATATAGATAGAGCTTTCTAAAAAGACAGAGAGATATCGATAGAGTTTTATAAAAAGACAGAGAGATATCGATAGAGTTTTATAAAAAGACAGAGAGATATCGATAGAGTTTTATAAAAAGACAAAGAGATATAGATAGAGTTTTCTGGAAAGACAGAGAGATATAGATAGAGCTTTCTAAAAAGACAAAGAGATATGGATAGAGTTTTATAAAAAGACAGAGAGATATAGACAGAGTTTTATAAAAAGACAGAGAGATATAGATAGAGTTTTCTGGAAAGACAGAGAGATATAGATAGAGTTTTATAAAAAGACAGAGAGATATAGATAGAGTTTTCTGGAAAGACAGAGAGATATAGATAGAGTTTTCTGGAAAGACCGAGAGATATAGATAGAGTTTTCTGGAAAGACAGAGAGATATAGATAGAGTTTTATAAAAAGACAGAGAGATATAGATAGAGTTTTCTGGAAAGACAGAGAGATATAGATAGAGTTTTATAAAAAGACAGAGAGATATAGATAGAGTTTTATAAAAAGACAGAGAGATATAGATAGAGTTTTCTGGAAAGACAGAGAGATATAGATAGAGTTTTCTGGAAAGACAGAGAGATATAGGTAGAGTTTTCTGGAAAGACAGAGAGATATAGATAGAGTTTTATAAAAAGACAGAGAGATATAGATAGAGTTTTCTGGAAAGACAGAGAGATATAGATAGAGTTTTCTGGAAAGACAGAGAGATATAGATAGAGTTTTATAAAAAGACAGAGAGATATAGATAGAGTTTTCTGGAAAGACAGAGAGATATAGAGTTTTCTGGAAAGACAGAGAGATATAGATAGAGTTTTCTGGAAAGACAGAGAGATATAGATAGAGTTTTATAAAAAGACAGAGAGATATAGATAGAGTTTTCTGGAAAGACAGAGAGATATAGATAGAGTTTTATAAAAAGACAGAGAGATATAGATAGAGTTTTCTGGAAAGACAGAGAGATATAGATAGAGTTTTCTGGAAAGACAGAGAGATATAGATAGAGTTTTATAAAAAGACAGAGAGATATAGATAGAGTTTTCTGGAAAGACAGAGAGATATAGAGTTTTCTGGAAAGACAGAGAGATATAGGTAGAGTTTTCTGGAAAGACAGAGAGGCAGTTAAGATAAGAGAGTAGTTAAAAGGGCAGAGCAGGACAGAACCAAACAGAACAGCACAGAACAGAGCAGGACAGAACCGAACAGAACAGGACAGAACCGAACAGAACAGCACAGAACAGAGCAGGACAGAACCGAACAGAACAGCACAGAACAAAGCAGGACAGAACCAAACAGAACAGCACAGAACAAAGCAGGACAGAACAGGACAGAACAGCACAGAACAAAGCAGGACAGAACAGGACAG
The DNA here is from genome assembly GCF_023373465.1 of Oncorhynchus keta. Classification (NCBI taxonomy): domain Eukaryota; kingdom Metazoa; phylum Chordata; class Actinopteri; order Salmoniformes; family Salmonidae; genus Oncorhynchus; species Oncorhynchus keta. The sequence continues at coordinate 249,614 of NC_068449.1, forward strand.
AACAGCACAGAACAAAGCAGGACAGAACAGGACAGAACCGAACAGAACAGGACAGAACAGGACAGAGCAGCACAGAACTGAACAGAGCAGCACAGAACCGAACAGAGCAGCACAGAACCGAACAGAGCAGCACAGAACCGAACAGGACAGACAGAGCAGGACAGGACAGGACAGGACAGAGCAGATCAGGACAGAGCAGGACAGGACAGGACATAACAGAGGAGGACAGGACAGGACAGGACAGAGCAGATCAGGACAGAGCAGGACAGGACAGGACAGAACAGAACAGAACAGAACAGGACAGGACAGGACAGGACAGAGCAGGACAGGACAGGACAGGACAGAACAGAACAGAACAGGACAGAGCAGGACAGGACAGTACAGGACAGGACAGAACATGACAGAGCAGGACAGGACAGGACATAACAGAGCAGATCAGGACAGAGCAGGACAGGACAGGACAGAGCAGAACAGGACAGGATGGGAAAGGACAGTACAGATCAGATCAGGAAACAGCAGAACAGAACAGGACAGGACAGAACAGGACAGAGCAGAACAGAACAGGACAGAACAGGACAGAACAGGACAGGACAGGACAGGGCAGAACAGGACAGGGCAGAACAGGACAGGGCAGAACAGGACAAAGCAGAATAGGACAGGACAGGACAGAGCAGAACAGGACAGGACAGAGCAGGACAGAGCAGAACAAAACGGGACAGGACAGAGCAGAACAGGACAGGACAGGACAGGGCAGAACAGGACAGGACAGAGTAGAACAGGACAGGACAGAGCAGGACAGGACAGGACAGAGCAGAGCAGAGCAGGACAGGGCAGAACAGGACAGAGCAGAGCAGACAGACAGGACAGGACAGAGTAGAGCAGACAGACAGGACAGGACAGGGCAGAACAGGACAGGACAGAGCAGAGCAGACAGACAGGACAGGACAGAGCAGAGCAGAGCAGAACAGGACAGGACAGGACAGAGTAGAACAGTACAGGACAGAGCAGGACAGGACAGGACAGGACAGGACAGAGCAGAGCAGAGCAGAACAGGACAGGACAGGGCAGAACAGGACAGGACAGAGTAGAACGGGACAGGACAGGACAGAGCAGAGCAGAGCAGAGCAGAACAGGACAGGACAGGACAGGGCAGAACAGGACAGGACAGAGCAGAACAGGACAGGACAGGACAGAACAGGACAGGACAGGACAGCACAGAGCAGGACAGGACAGGACAGGACAGAGCAGATCAGGACAGAGCAGGACAGGACAGGACATAACAGAGCAGGACAGGACAGAGCAGATCAGGACAGAGCGGGACAGGACAGGACAGAACAGAACAGAACAGGACAGGACAGAACAGAACAGAACAGAACAGGACAGGACAGGACAGGACAGAACAGGACAGGACAGAGCAGGACAGGACAGGACAGGACAGAACATGACAGATCAGGACAGGACAGGACATAACAGAGCAGATCAGGACAGAGCAGGACAGGACAGGACAGGACAGAGCAGAACAGGACAGGATGGGAAAGGACAGTACAGATCAGAACAGGACAGAGCAGATCAGAACAGGACAGAACAGGACAGGACAGAACAGGACAGGACAGGACAGGACAGGACAGGACAGGACAGGGCAGAACAGGACAGGGCAGAACAGGACAGGGCAGAACAGGACAGGGCAGAACAGGACAGAGCAGAATAGGACAGGGCAGAACAGGACAGGGCAGAACAGGACAGGGCAGAACAGGACAGAGCAGAATAGGACAGGGCAGAACATGACAGGGCAGAACAGGACAGGGCAGAACAGGACAGGGCAGAACAGGACAGAGCAGAATAGGACAGGACAGGACAGAGCAGAACAGGACAGGACAGAGCAGGACAGAGCAGAACAAAACGGGACAGGACAGAGCAGGACAGAGCAGAACAGGACAGGACAGGACAGGGCAGAACAGGACAGGACAGAGTAGAACAGGACAGGACAGAGCAGGACAGGACAGAGCAGAGAAGAGCAGGACAGGGCAGAACAGGACAGAGCAGACAGACAGGACAGGACAGAGCAGAGCAGACAGACAGGACAGGACAGGGCAGAACAGGACAGTGCAGAGCAGACAGACAGGACAGGACAGAGCAGAGCAGACAGACAGGACAGGACAGGACAGGGCAGAACAGGACAGGGCAGAACAGGACAGAGCAGAACAGGACAGGACAGAGTAGAACAGTACAGGACAGAGCAGGACAGGACAGGACAGGACAGGACAGAGCAGAGCAGAACAGGACAGGACAGGGCAGAACAGGACAGGACAGAGTAGAACGGGACAGGACAGGACAGGACAGGACAGGACAGGACAGAGCAGAACAGGACAGGACAGGACAGGGCAGAACAGGACAGGACAGGACAGAGCAGAACAGGACAGGACAGAGCAGGACAGGACAGGACAGGACAGAGCAGAACAGGACAGGACAGGACAGGGCAGAACAGGACAGGACAGGACAGGACAGAGAAGGACAGGACAGGACAGAACAGGACAGAACAGAGCAGAACAGGACAGAGCAGAGCAGAACAGGACAGGACAGGACAGAGCAGAACAGGACAGCAGAACAGGACAGGACAGGACTGGACAGGACAGAGCAGAACAGGACAGAGCAGGACAGGACAGAGCAGAACAGGACAGGGCAGAACAGGACAGGACAGGACAGGACAGAGCAGAACAGGACAGGACAGGACAGAACAGGACAGAGCAGAACAGGACAGAGCAGAACAGGACAGGGCAGAACAGGACAGGACAGGACAGAGCAGAACAGGACAGGACAGAACAGGACAGAGCAGAACAGGACAGGACAGAGCAGGACAGGACAGAGCAGGACAGGACAGGACAGAACAGGACAGGACAGGACAGAGCAGAACAGGACAGGACAGAGCAGGACATGACAGAGCAGAACAGGACAGGGCAGGACAGAGCAGAACAGGACAGAGCAGGACAGGACAGAACAGGACAGGACAGAGCAGGACAGAGCAGAACAGGACAGAGCAGAACAGGACAGGACAGGACAGAACAGAGCAGGACAGAGCAGAACAGGACAGAGCAGAACAGGACAGGACAGGACTGGACAGGACAGAACAGGACAGGACAGAGCAGAACAGGACAGGGCAGGACTGGACAGGACAGGACAGGACAGAGTAGGACAGAGTAGGACAGGACAGAGCAGAACAGGACAGGCATGGAGTATCCAACACCTGCGCTCCCTATTCACCCCAGTGTTTACCCACTGTCATCCACAATTACAGGCTCTGGGGGCTGGGCTCTCTGCCCTCCACAGGGCCCCCGCACCCTGCCTGCACCCTGCCTGCACCCTGCAGCCTCCAGCCTGGGCCCTTATGGCTGCCTAATTGAGCATGGCACTCTGCTGATTGAATTAACAGCTCCGTCTCTGGGACCGACCTTTTCCCCTGGTTAGGGTAGAGGACGGGGGCTGTTGGCAGTGCGGGAATAGGGACTCCCCAGCCTGGAAAGAAGAGAGAACAGAGACCCTGTCCTGTAGGCTACCATCTCACAGTGAAAAGAGAGAGAGAAAGAGAGAGAGAGAGAGAGAGAAAGAGAGAGGGGGAGAGAGAGCGAGAGAGAGGGAGAGAGCGAGAGAGAGAGGGAGAGAGAGGGAGAGAGAGAGAGAGAGAGAGGAGAGAGAGAGAGAGAGAGAGAGAGAGAGAGAGAGAGAGAGAGAGAGAGAGAGAGAGAGAGAGAGAGGGAGAGAGAGAGAGAGAGAGAGAGAGAGAGAGAGAGAGAGAGAGAGAGAGAGAGAGAGAGAGATAGAAACGCAGGGTCAAGAGGGGGGAGGATGGGAAGTTGTTGAAACTGTCAAGAAAATGTGTCCCTTTCTGTTGGCAAAGCCAGACTGGAAATGGAACCGGGGGCAACCAGAGGTCCTTGTCTTCACAGGAAAGACCACCAGCCAGCCGACAGGCTGGGTCCTAAACTACGGCCTTCTGCTGAGGCAACACATAGGCTACCTAAAACATTCTCATTTAAAACCTTCGGTATCCCCAGACGATTTTGTTCACAATTTTGTTGTCGCCCTGAACTCGCTCAGCCGATTCAAGTCGTCAAGGGCTTGATTATTAGTTGACAAAGTTGGTGTGAAGGTTCTGGAATAGATCAAAAACATGGAACGCCTGGGTGTCCCAGGCGAGACGTTTGAAAAAGGCTGACCTCTCTGTTTCTGACAGCTGGGAGAGAGATCCCCAGATGGCTCCCTTTTCCCTATACAGTGGGGCAAAAAAGTATTTAGTCAGCCACCAATTGTGCAAGTTCTCCCACTTAAACATATGAGAGAGGCCTGTAATTTTCATCATAGGTACACTTCAACTATGACAGACAAAATGAGAAAAGAAATCCAGAAAATCACATTGTAGGATTTTTAATGAATATATTTGCAAATTATGGTGGAAAATAAGTATTTGGTCACCTACAAACAAGCAAGATTTCTGGCTCTCACAGACCTGTAACTTCTTCTTTAAGAGGCTCCTCTGTCCTCCACTCGTTACCTGTATTAATGGCACCTGTTTGAACGTATCAGTATAAAATACACCTGTCCACAACCTCAAACAGTCACACTCCAAACTCCACTATGGCCAAGACCAAAGAGCTGTCAAAGGAAACCAGAAACAAAATTGTAGACCTGCACCAGGCTGGGAAGACTGAATCTGCAATAGGTAAGCAGCTTGGTTTGAAGAAATCAACTGTGGGAGCAATTATTAGGAAATGGAAGACATACAAGACCACTGATAATCTCCCTCGATCGGGCGCTCCACGCAAGATCTCACCCCGTGGGGTCAAAATGATCACAAGAACGGTGAGCAAAAATCCCAGAACCACACGGGGGGACCTAGTGAATGACCTGCAGAGAGCTGGGATCAGAGTAACAAAGCCTACCATCAGTAACACACTACGCCGCCAGGGACTCAAATCCTGCAGTGCCAGACATGTCCCCCTGCTTAAGCCAGTACATGTCCAGGCCCGTCTGAAGTTTGCTAGAGAGCATTTGGATGATCCAGAAGAAGATTGGGAGAATGTCATATGGTCAGATGAAACCAAAATATAACTTTTTGGTTAAAACTCAACTCGTCGTGTTTGGAGGACAAAGAATGCTGAGTTGCATCCAAAGAACACCATACCTACTGTGAAGCATGGGGGTGGAAACATCATGCTTTGGGGCTGTTTTTCTGCAAAGGGACCAGGACGACTGATCCATGTAAAGGAAAGAATGAATGGGGCCATGTATCGTGAGATTTTGAGTGAAAACCTCCTTCCATCAGCAAGGGCATTGAAGATGAAACGTGGCTGGGTCTTTCAGCATGACAATGATCACACCGCCCAGGCAACGAAGGAGTGGCTTCGTAAGAAGCATTTCAAGGTCCTGGAGTGGCCTAGCCAGTCTCCAGATCTCAACCCCATAGAAAATCTTTGGAGGGAGTTGAAAGTCCGTGTTGCCCAGCAACAGTCCCAAAACATCACTGTTCTAGAGAAGATCTACATGGAGGAATGGGCCAAAATACCAGCAATAGTGTGTGAAAACTTACAGAAAATATTTGACCTCTGTCATTGCCAACAAAGGGTATATAACAAAGTATTGAGATAAACTTTTGTTATTGACCAAATACTTATTTTCCACCATAATTTGCAAATAAATTCATTAAAAATCCTACAATGTGATTTTCTGGATTTGTTTTCTCATTTTGTCTGTCATAGTTGAACCGATGATGAAAATTACAGGCCTCTCTCATCTTTTTAAGTGGGAGAATTTGCACAATTGGTGGCTGACTAAATATTTTTTTTGCCCCCACTGTATAGAATCTTCTCTCTGACCATCTCATGGCGTCTCTCCTCCTCTCTCTGGTTCTCTTTGTCGTAGTCCCGAGCCTTCTTCCTCTCCCTGATCTCCCAGTTCTTCAGACGCTTTAGACCAGATCCCTATTCCCTATATAGTGCACTACTTTAGACCAGAGCCATATTCCCTATATATGACATTGCTTTTGACCAGGCCACTATATAGATAATAGGTTGCCATTAGGGATTCTATATTAGAATGATTGAGTCATTATACAGAATATTTTAGTCATTTTAAATTTAACAGACTCTCTGATCCAGAGCCACTACAGTAGTGAGTCATTTAGCAGACTCTCTGATCCAGAGCCACTACAGTAGTGAGTCATTTAACAGACTCTCTGATCCAGAGCCACTACAGTAGTGAGTCATTTAGCAGACTCTCTTATCCAGAGTCACTACAGTAGTGAGTCATTTAGCAGACTCTCTGATCCACTACAGTAGTGAGTCATTTAACAGACTCTCTGATCCAGAGCCACTACAGTAGTGAGTCATTTAACAGACTCTCTGATCCAGAGCCACTACAGTAGTGAGTCATTTAACAGACTCTCTGAGCCACTACAGTAGTGAGTCATTTAACAGACTCTCTGATCCAGAGCCACTACAGTAGTGAGTCATTTAACAGACTCTCTGAGCCACTACAGTAGTGAGTCATTTAACAGACTCTCTGATCCAGAGCCACTACAGTAGTGAGTCATTTAGCAGACTCTCTGATCCACTACAGTAGTGAGTCATTTAGCAGACTCTCTGATCCAGAGCCACTACAGTAGTGAGTCATTTAACAGACTCTCTGATCCACTACAGTAGTGAGTCATTTAGCAGACTCTCTGATCCAGAGCCACTACAGTAGTGAGTCATTTAACAGACTCTCTGATCCAGAGCCACTACAGTAGTGAGTCATTTAGCAGACTCTCTGATCCAGTAGTGCGTACATACAGTTTCGTTCTGGTCCACCGTGGGAATCGAACCCAAAACCCTGGCATTTGCAAGCGCCATGCTCTACCAAATGAGCTACAGGAAGACAGGACATGGGCTACCTCCACAATGTCCCATACCAGGAAAGGTGGTGGTGTTTTGGGGTTAGGAGAGGAGAGGAGAGGAGAGGAGAGGAGAGGAGAGGAGAGGAGAGGAGAGGAGAGGAGAGGAGAGGAGAGGTGTTTTGGGGTTAGGAGAGGAGAGGTGTTTTGGGGTTAGGAGAGGAGAGGTGAGGAGAGGTGTTTTGGGGTTAGGAGAGGTGAGGTGTTTTGGGGTTAGGAGAGGAGAGGAGAGGAGAGGAGAGGAGAGGAGAGGAGAGGAGAGGAGAGATGGTGGTGTTTTGGGGTTAGGAGAGGAGAGGAGAGGTGTTTTGGGGTTAGGAGAGGAGAGGTGTTTTGGGGTTAGGAGAGGAGAGGAGAGGTGTTTTGGGGTTAGGAGAGGAGAGGTGTTTTGGGGCTAGGATAGGAGAGGTGTTTTGGGGTTAGGAGAGGAGAGGAGAGGTGTTTTGGGGTTAGGAGAGGAGAGGTGTTTTGGGGTTAGGAGAGGAGAGGTGTTTTGGGGTTAAGAGAGGAGAGGAGAGGAGAGGTGTTTTGGGGTTAGGAGAGGAGAGGAGAGGTGTTTTGGGGTTAAGAGAGGAGAGGAGAGGTGTTTTGGGGTTAGGAGAGGAGAGGTGTTTTGGGGTTAAGAGAGGAGAGGAGAGGTGTTTTGGGGTTAGGAGAGGAGAGGTGTTTTGGGGCTAGGATAGGAGAGGTGTTTTGGGGTTAGGAGAGGAGAGGAAAGGAGAGGTGTTTTGGGGTCAGGAGAGGAGAGGTGTTTTGGGGTTAGGAGAGGAGAGGTGTTTTGGGGTTAGGAGAGGAGAGGAGAGGTGTTTTGGGGTTAGGAGAGGAGAGGAGAGGAGAGGTGTTTTGGGGTTAGGAGAGGAGAGGTGTTTTGGGGTTAGGAGAGGAGAGGTGTTTTGGGGTTAGGAGAGGAGAGGAGAGGAGAGGTGTTTTGGGGTTAGGAGAGGAGAGGAGAGGAGAGGTGTTTTGAGGTTAGGAGAGGAGAGGTGTTTTGGGGTTAGGAGAGGAGAGGTGTTTTGGGGTTAGGAGAGGAGAGGTGTTTTGGGGTTAGGAGAGGAGAGGAGAGGAGAGGTGTTTTGAGGTTAGGAGAGGAGAGGTGTTTTGGGGTTAGGAGAGGAGAGGTGTTTTGGGGTTAGGAGAGGAGAGGTGTTTTGGGGTTAGGAGAGGAGAGGTGTTTTGGGGTTAGGAGAGGAGAGGTGTTTTGGGGTTAGGAGAGGAGAGGTGTTTTGGGGTTAGGAGAGGAGAGGTGTTTTGGGGTTAGGAGAGGAGAGGAGAGGTGTTTTGGGGTTAGGAGAAGAGAGGTGTTTTGGGGTTAGGAGAGGAGAGGTGTTTTGTGGTTAGGAGAGGAGAGGTGTTTTGGGGTTAGGAGAGGAGAGGTGTTTTGGGGTTAGGAGAAGAGAGGTGTTTTGGGGCAACTCCAGTCCAGGACAGTGATCCTATTAGTCTTCAAGGCATTAAAATGATTCCTAATTGGAGACGGAAAGATGTCATTAATTTGTCATGAACGACAAAAGAAGCCCTGAGGGTAAAGGTCTACCAAAGGTCATGTAAGGTACGATTAAAGTGTTGGCTCTGACCGTTGGCTCTGACCTTTCCCCTGGGGGAACACCACAACTCTGCTCTCTAAACCGGCACTGATCAGCCAGGCACTGTACAACCCTTCCAGGCATTGGTTCAGGGTTCCACTGAGAAAAACGCCTCACCTCCAGATGAACCCCCAGTCGAACCAGCTTCGGGGAGCGATCAGAGCAGCATACCCCTGCACCAGTGAACTGTGGAGGGACACCCCCCGTCCCTCCCATGTCCCCCCATCCCCTCCCCCAGACCCCATGCCCCCCATCCCTTCCCTTCCCCCCCAGATCCCATGTCCCCCATCCCATCCCCTCCCCCAGACCCCATGTCCCCCCATCCCATCCCCTCCCCCAGACCCCATGTCCCCCCCCATCCCATCCCCTCCCCACCTAGACCCCATGTCCCCCCCCCAGACCCCATGCCCCACCCCCCAGACCTCAGGCCCCACTAGACCCAATGGCCCTGTTTAACAAGCCAGCCAGCACATTCTCTGCTGTCACTTCTCACACATTTGTTGGCCCTCTGATGATACAGGCTTGGTTGGTCCTCTGATGATACAGGCTTGGTTGGCCATCTGATGATACAGGCTTGGTTGGTCCTCTGATGATACAGGCTTGGTTGGTCCTCTGATGATACAGGCTTGGTTGGTCCTCTGATGATACAGGCTTGGTTGGCCCTCTGATGATACAGGCTTGGTTGGCCCTCTGATGATACAGGCTTGGTTGGCCCTCTGATGATACAGGCTTGGTTGGTCCTCTGATGATACAGGCTTGGTTGGCCCTCTGATGATACAGGCTTGGTTGGCCCTCTGATGATACAGGCTTGGTTGGCCCTCTGATGATACAGGCTTGGTTGGTCCTCTGATGATACAGGCTTGGTTGGTCCTCTGATGATACAGGCTTGGTTGGTCCTCTGATGATACAGGCTTGGTTGGTCCTCTGATGATACAGGCTTGGTTGGCCCTCTGATGATACAGGGTTGGTTGGTCCTCTGATGATACAGGCTTGGTTGGCCCTCTGATGATACAGGCTTGGTTGGGGCCCTCTGATGATACAGGCTTGGTTTTGGCCCTCTGATGATACAGGCTTGGTTGGTCCTCTGATGATACAGGCTTGGTTGGCCCTCTGATGATACAGGCTTGGTTGGTCCTCTGATGATACAGGCTTGGTTGGCCCTCTGATGATACAGGCTTGGTTGGCCCTCTGATGATACAGGCTTGGTTGGTCCTCTAATGATACAGGCTTGGTTGGCCCTCTGATGATACAGGCTTGGTTGGCCCTCTGATGATACAGGGTTGGTTGGCCCTCTGATGATACAGGGTTGGTTGGCCCTCTGATGATACAGGCTTGGTTGGCCCTCTGATGATACAGGCTTGGTTGGCCCTCTGATGATACAGGCTTGGTTGGCCCTCTGATGATACAGGCTTGGTTGGTCCTCTAATGATACAGGCTTGGTTGGCCCTCTGATGATACAGGCTTGGTTGGTCCTCTGATGATACAGGCTTGGTTGGCCCTCTGATGACACAGGCTTGGTTGGTCCTTTGATGATACAGGCTTGGTTGGTCCTCTGATGATACAGGCTTGGTTGGCCCTCTGATGATACAGGCTTGGTTGGTCCTTTGATGATACAGGCTTGGTTGGCCCTCTGATGATACAGGCTTGGTTGGTCCTCTGATGATACAGGCTTGGTTGGCCCTCTGATGATACAGGCTTGGTTGGCCCTCTGATGATACAGGCTTGGTTGGCTCCTCTGATGATACAGGCTTGGTTGGCCCTCTGATGATACAGGCTTGGTTGGCCCTCTGATGATAAAGGCTTGGTTGGTCCTTTGATGATACAGGCTTGGTTGGCCCTCTGATGATACAGGCTTGGTTGGTCCTCTGATGATACAGGCTTGGTTGGCCCTCTGATGATACAGGCTTGGTTGGTCCTCTGATGATACAGGCTTGGTTGGTCCTCTGATGATACAGGCTTGGTTGGTCCTCTGATGATACAGGCTTGGTTAGCTCCTCTGATGATACAGGGTTGGTTGGTCCTCTGATGATACAGGCTTGGTTGGCCCTCTGATGATACAGGCTTGGTTGGCCCTCTGATGATACAGGCTTGGTTGGCCCTCTGATGATACAGGCTTGGTTGGTCCTCTGATGATACAGGCTTGGTTGGCCCTCTGATGATACAGGCAACTCTGGTCCTCTGATGATACAGGCTTGGTTGGCCCTCTGATGATACAGGCTTGGTTGGCCCTCTGATGATACAGGCTTGGTTGGTCCTCTAATGATACAGGCTTGGTTGGCCCTCTGATGATACAGGCTTGGTTGGCCCTCTGATGATACAGGGTTGGTTGGCCCTCTGATGATACAGGCTTGGTTGGCCCTCTGATGATACAGGCTTGGTTGGCCCTCTGATGATACAGGCTTGGTTGGCCCTCTGATGATACAGGCTTGGTTGGTCCTCTAATGATACAGGCTTGGTTGGCCCTCTGATGATACAGGCTTGGTTGGTCCTCTGATGATACAGGCTTGGTTGGCCCTCTGATGATACAGGCTTGGTTGGTCCTTTGATGATACAGGCTTGGTTGGTCCTCTGATGATACAGGCTTGGTTGGCCCTCTGATGATACAGGCTTGGTTGGTCCTTTGATGATACAGGCTTGGTTGGCCCTCTGATGATACAGGCTTGGTTGGTCCTCTGATGATACAGGCTTGGTTGGCCCTCTGATGATACAGGCTTGGTTGGCCCTCTGATGATACAGGCTTGGTTGGCCCTCTGATGATACAGGCTTGGTTGGCCCTCTGATGATACAGGCTTGGTTGGCCCTCTGATGATAAAGGCTTGGTTGGTCCTTTGATGATACAGGCTTGGTTGGCCCTCTGATGATACAGGCTTGGTTGGTCCTCTGATGATACAGGCTTGGTTGGCCCTCTGATGATACAGGCTTGGTTGGCCCTCTGATGATACAGGCTTGGTTGGTCCTCTAATGATACAGGCTTGGTTGGCCCTCTGATGATACAGGCTTGGTTGGTCCTCTGATGATACAGGCTTGGTTGGTCCTCTGATGATACAGGCTTGGTTGGCCCTCTGATGATACAGGCCTCTGATGATACAGGCTTGGTTGGTCCTCTGATGATACAGGCTTGGTTGGCCCTCTGATGATACAGGCTTGGTTGGTCCTCTGATGATACAGGCTTGGTTGGCCCTCTGATGATACAGGCTTGGTTGGCCCTCTGATGATACAGGCTTGGTTGGCCCTCTGATGATACAGGCTTGGTTGGCCCTCTGATGATACAGGCTTGGTTGGTCCTCTGATGATACAGGCTTGGTTGGTCCTCTGATGATACAGGCTTGGTTGGTCCTCTGATGATACAGGCTTGGTTGGTCCTCTGATGATACAGGCTTGGTTGGCCCTCTGATGATACAGGGTTGGTTGGTCCTCTGATGATACAGGCTTGGTTGGCCCTCTGATGATACAGGCTTGGTTGGCCCTCTGATGATACAGGCTTGGTTGGCCCTCTGATGATACAGGCTTGGTTGGTCCTCTGATGATACAGGCTTGGTTGGCCCTCTGATGATACAGGCTTGGTTGGTCCTCTGATGATACAGGCTTGGTTGGCCCTCTGATGATACAGGCTTGGTTGGCCCTCTGATGATACAGGCTTGGTTGGTCCTCTAATGATACAGGCTTGGTTGGCCCTCTGATGATACAGGCTTGGTTGGCCCTCTGATGATACAGGGTTGGTTGGCCCTCTGATGATACAGGCTTGGTTGGCCCTCTGATGATACAGGCTTGGTTGGCCCTCTGATGATACAGGCTTGGTTGGTCCTCTGATGATACAGGCTTGGTTGGTCCTCTGATGATACAGGCTTGGTTGGCCCTCTGATGATACAGGCTTGGTTGGTCCTCTGATGATACAGGCTTGGTTGGCCCTCTGATGATACAGGCTTGGTTGGTCCTTTGATGATACAGGCTTGGTTGGTCCTCTGATGATACAGGCTTGGTTGGCCCTCTGATGATACAGGCTTGGTTGGTCCTTTGATGATACAGGCTTGGTTGGTCCTCTGATGATACAGGCTTGGTTGGCCCTCTGATGATACAGGCTTGGTTGGCCCTCTGATGATACAGGCTTGGTTGGCCCTCTGATGATACAGGCTTGGTTGGCCCTCTGATGATACAGGCTTGGTTGGCCCTCTGATGATACAGGCTTGGTTGGCCCTCTGATGATAAAGGCTTGGTTGGTCCTTTGATGATACAGGCTTGGTTGGCCCTCTGATGATACAGGCTTGGTTGGTCCTCTGATGATACAGGCTTGGTTGGCCCTCTGATGATACAGGCTTGGTTGGCCCTCTGATGATACAGGCTTGGTTGGTCCTCTAATGATACAGGCTTGGTTGGCCCTCTGATGATACAGGCTTGGTTGGTCCTCTGATGATACAGGCTTGGTTGGTCCTCTGATGATACAGGCTTGGTTGGCCCTCTGATGATACAGGCTTGGTTGGTCCTCTGATGATACAGGCTTGGTTGGTCCTCTGATGATACAGGCTTGGTTGGCCCTCTGATGATACAGGCTTGGTTGGTCCTTTGATGATACAGGCTTGGTTGGCCCTCTGATGATACAGGCTTGGTTGGTCCTCTGATGATACAGGCTTGGTTGGTCCTCTGATGATACAGGCTTGGTTGGCCCTCTGATGATACAGGCTTGGTTGGCCCTCTGATGATACAGGCTTGGTTGGCCCTCTGATGATAAAGGCTTGGTTGGTCCTTTGATGATACAGGCTTGGTTGGCCCTCTGATGATACAGGCTTGGTTGGTCCTCTGATGATACAGGCTTGGTTGGTCCTCTAATGATACAGGCTTGGTTGGCCCTTTGATGATACAGGCTTGGTTGGTCCTCTGATGATACAGGCTTGGTTGGTCCTCTGATGATACAGGCTTGGTTGGCCCTCTGATGATACAGGCTTGGTTGGCCCTCTGATGATACAGGCTTGGTTGGCCCTCTGATGATACAGGCTTGGTTGTCCCTCTGATGATACAGGCTTGGTTGGTCCTTTGATGATACAGGCTTGGTTGGCCCTCTGATGATACAGGCTTGGTTGGCCCTCTGATGATACAGGCTTGGTTGGTCCTCTAATGATACAGGCTTGGTTGGTCCTCTGATGATAAAGGCTTGGTTGGTCCTTTGATGATACAGGTGGCTATCGGGGGGAGGGGCAAAGCAGAATTTGGAACACACACTCCCCCAGACCCTCATCGGGTCAGGAGTTTAGTGGGTCATCACCATCATCATTGCTCTCCTCAGCCTGCCTGTATCCTCTGGGTAGATAGTTAAACATCTCTCCTCAGCCTGCCTGTATCCTCTGGGTGGATAGTTAAACATCTCTCCTCAGCCTGCCTGTATCCTCTGGGTGGATAGTTAAACATCTCTCCTCAGCCTGCCTGTATCCTCTGGGTGGATAGTTAAACATCTCTCCTTACCCTGCCTGTATCCTCTGGGTGATAGTTAAACATCTCTCCTCAGCCTGCCTGTATCCTCTGGGTGGATAGTTAAACATCTCTCCTCAGCCTGCCTGTATCATCTGGGTGGATAGTTAAACATCTCTCCTCAGCCTGCCTGTATCCTCTGGGTAGATAGTTAAACATCTCTCCTCAGCCTGCCTGTATCCTCTGGGTGGATAGTTAAACATCTCTCCTCAGCCTGCCTGTACCCTCTGGGTGGATAGTTAAACATCTCTCCTCTTAGCCTGCCTGTATCCTCTGGTTGGATAGTTAAACATCTCTCCTCAGCCTGCCTGTATCCTCTGGTTGGATAGTTAAACATCTCTCCTTAGCCTGCCTGTATCCTCTGGGTGGATAGTTAAACATCTCTCCTCAGCCTGCCTGTATCCTCTGGGTGGATAGTTAAACATCTCTCCTCAGCCTGCCTGTATCCTCTGGGTGGATAGTTAAACATCTATCCTCTTAGCCTGCCTGTATCCTCTGGGTGGATAGTTAAACATCTCTCCTCAGCCTGCCTGTATCCTCTGGTTGGATAGTTAAACATCTCTCCTCAGCCTGCCTGTATCCTCTGGGTGGATAGTTAAACATCTATCCTCTTAGCCTGCCTGTATCCTCTGGGTGGATAGTTAAACATCTCTCCTCTTAGCCTGCCTGTATCCTCTGGGTGGATAGTTAAACATCTCTCCTCAGCCTGCCTGTATCCTCTGGGTGGATAGTTAAACATCTCTCCTCAGCCTGCCTGTATCCTCTGGGTGGATAGTTAAACATCTCTCCTCAGCCTGCCTGTATCCTCTGGGTGGATAGTTAAACATCTCTCCTCTTAGCCTGCCTGTATCCTCTGGGTGGATAGTTAAACATCTATCCTCTTAGCCTGCCTGTATCCTCTGGGTGGATAGTTAAACATCTCTCCTCAGCCTGCCTGTATCCTCTGGGTGGATAGTTAAACATCTCTCCTCTTAGCCTGCCTGTATCCTCTGGGTGGATAGTTAAACATCTATCCTCTTAGCCTGCCTGTATCCTCTGGGTGGATAGTTAAACATCTCTCCTCAGCCTGCCTGTATCCTCTGGGTGGATAGTTAAACATCTCTCCTCAGCCTGCCTGTACCCTCTGGGTGGATAGTTAAACATCTCTCCTCAGCCTGCCTGTATCCTCTGGGTAGATAGTTAAACATCTCTCCTCAGCCTGCCTGTATCCTCTGGGTGGATAGTTAAACATCTCTCCTCAGCCTGCCTGTATCCTCTGGGTGGATAGTTAAACATCTATCCTCTTTGCCTGCCTGTATCCTCTGGGTGGATAGTTAAACATCTCTCCTCAGCCTGCCTGTATCCTCTGGTTGGATAGTTAAACATCTCTCCTCAGCCTGCCTGTATCCTCTGGGTGGATAGTTAAACATCTCTCCTCAGCCTGCCTGTATCCTCTGGGTGGATAGTTAAACATCTCTATCAATATAGCAGCTTTGACCTGGTTAACTGAACACTGACAAAGTGTTTTGCCCAAACATGACTGAACACTGACAAAGGGTGTTGGCCAAACATGACTGAACACTGACAAAGTGTGTTGCCCAAACATGACTGAACACTGACAAAGGGCGTTGCCCAAACATGACTGAACACTGACAAAGGGCGTTGCCCAAACATGACTGAACACTGACAAAGGGCGTTGCCCAAACATGACTGAACACTGACAAAGGGTGTTGCCCAAACATGACTGAACACTGACAAAGGGTGTTGCCCAAACGTGACTGAACACTGACAAAGGGTGTTGCCCAAACGTGACTGAACACTGACAAAGGGTGTTGCCCAAACGTGACTGAACACTGACAAAGGGTGTTGCCCAAACATGACTGAACACTGACAAAGAGTGTTGCCCAAACATGACTGAACACTGTCAAAGGGTGTTGCCCAAACATGACTGAACACTGTCAAAGGGTGTTACCCAAACATGACTGAACACTGACAAAGGGTGTTGCCCAAACATGACTGAACACTGTCAAAGGGTTTTGCCCAAACATGACTGAACTATGTCAAAGGGTGTTGCCCAAACGTGACTGAACCCTGTCAAAGGGTGTTGCCCAAACATGACTGAACACTGACAAAGGGTGTTGCCCAAACATGACTGAACACTGACAAAGGGTGTTGCCCAAACATGACTGAACACTGACAAAGGGTGTTGCCCAAACATGACTGAACACTGACAAAGGGTGTTGCCCAAACATGACTGAACACTGACAAAGGGTGTTGCCCTACCGTGGTTAACTGAAAACTGACAAAGTGTGTTGCCCAAACATGACTGAACACTGACAAAGGGTTTTGCCCAAACATGACTGAACACTGACAAAGCGTGTTGCCCAAACATGACTGAACACTGACAAAGCGTGTTGCCCAAACATGACTGAACACTGACAAAGGGTGTTGCCCAAACATGACTGAACACTGTCAAAGGGTGTTGCCTGAAACATGACTGAACACTGAGAAAGTCTGTTGCCCAAACATGACTGAACACTTTCAAAGGGTGTTGCCCAAACATGACTGAACACTGACAAAGGGTGTTGCCCCAACATGACTGAACACTGACAAAGGGTGTTGCCCTACCGTGGTTAACTGAAAACTGACAAAGTGTGTTGCCCAAACATGACTGAACACTGACAAAGGGTTTTGCCCAAACATGACTGAACACTGACAAAGGGTGTTGCCCAAACATGACTGAACACTGACAAAGGGTGTTGCCCAAACATGACTGAACACTGACAAAGGGTGTTGCCCAAACATGACTGAACACTGTCAAAGGGTGTTGCCCAAACATGACTGAACACTGTCAAAGGGTGTTGCCCAAACATGACTGAACACTGACAAAGGGTGTTGCCCAAACATGACTGAACACTGACAAAGGGTGTTGCCCAAACATGACTGAACACTGACAAAGGGTGTTGCCCAAACATGACTGAACACTGTCAAAGGGTGTTGCCCAAACATGACTGAACACTGACAAAGGGTGTTGCCCAAACATGACTGAACACTGTCAAAGGGTGTTGCCCCAACATGAACACTGACAAAGGGTTTTAAACATGACTGAACACTGACAAAGGGTGTTGCCCAAACGTGTTATGACTGAACACTGACAAAGGGTGTTGCCCAAACATGACTGAACACTGTCAAAGGGTGTTGCCCAAACATGACTGAACACTGACAAAGGGTGTTGCCCAAACATGACTGAACACTGTCAAAGGGTGTTGCCCAAATGTGACTGAACACTGACAAAGTGTGTTGCCCAAACATGACTGAACACTGACAAAGAGTGTTGCCCAAACATGACTGAACACTGACAAAGGGTGTTGCCCAAACATGACTGAACACTGACAAAGGGTGTTGCCCAAACATGACTGAACACTGACAAAGGGTGTTGCCCAAACATGACTGAACACTGACAAAGGGTGTTGCCCAAACATGACTGAACACTGACAAAGGGTGTTGCCCAAACATGACTGAACACTGACAAAGTGTGTTGCCCAAACATGACTGAACACTGACAAAGGGTTTTGCCCAAACATGACTGAACACTGACAAAGCGTGTTGCCCAAACATGACTGAACACTGACAAAGGGTGTTGCCCAAACATGACTGAACACTGTCAAAGGGTGTTGCCCAAACATGACTGAACACTGTCAAAGGGTGTTGCCCAAACATGACTGAACACTGTCAAAGGGTGTTGCCCAAACATGACTGAACACTGACAAAGGGTGTTGCCCAAACATGACTGAACACTGTCAAAGGGTGTTGCCCAAACATGACTGAACACTGTCAAAGGGTGTTGCCCAAACATGACTGAACACTGTCAAAGGGTGTTGCCCAAACATGACTGAACACTGTCAAAGGGTGTTGCCCAAACATGACTGAACACTGACAAAGGGTGTTGCCCAAACATGACTGAACACTGACAAAGGGTGTTGCCCAAACATGACTGAACACTGACAAAGGGTGTTGCCCAAACATGACTGAACACTGACAAAGGGTGTTGCCCAAACATGACTGAACACTGTCAAAGGGTGTTGCCCAAACATGACTGAACACTGTCAAACACTGACTGAACACTGACAAAGGGTGTTGCCCAAACATGACTGAACACTGACAAAGGGTGTTGCCCAAACATGACTGAACACTGTCAAAGGGTGTTGCCCAAACATGACTGAACACTGACAAAGGGTGTTGCACAAACATGACTGAACACTGTCAAAGGGTGTTGCCCAAACATGACTGAACACTGTCAAAGGGTGTTGCCCAAACATGACTGAACACTGACAAAGGGTGTTGCCCAAACATGACTGAACACTGTCAAAGGGTGTTGCCCAAACATGACTGAACACTGACAAAGGGTGTTGCCCAAACATGACTGAACACTGACAAAGGGTGTTGCCCAAACATGACTGAACACTGTCAAAGGGTGTTGCCCAAACATGACTGAACACTGACAAAGGGTGTTGCCCAAACATGACTGAACACTGTCAAAGGGTGTTGCCCAAACATGACTGAACACTGTCAAAGGGTGTTGCCCAAACATGACTGAACACTGTCAAAGGGTGTTGCCCAAACATGACTGAACACTGACAAAGGGTGTTGCCCAAACATGACTGAACACTGTCAAAGGGTGTTGCCCAAACATGACTGAACACTGTCAAAGGGTGTTGCCCAAACATGACTGAACACTGACAAAGGGTGTTGCCCAAACATGACTGAACACTGACAAAGGGTGTTGCCCAAACATGACTGAACACTGTCAAAGGGTGTTGCCCAAACATGACTGAACACTGACAAAGGGTGTTGCCCAAACATGACTGAACACTGTCAAAGGGTGTTGCCCAAACATGACTGAACACTGACAAAGGGTGTTGCCCAAACATGACTGAACACTGACAAAGGGTGTTGCCCAAACATGACTGAACACTGACAAAGGGTGTTGCCCAAACATGACTGAACACTGTCAAAGGGTGTTGCCCAAACATGACTGAACACTGTCAAAGGGTGTTGCCCAAACATGACTGAACACTGACAAAGGGTGTTGCCCAAACATGACTGAACACTGTCAAAGGGTGTTGCCCAAACATGACTGAACACTGTCAAAGGGTGTTGCCCAAACATGACTGAACACTGTCAAAGGGTGTTGCCCAAACATGACTGAACACTGACAAAGGGTGTTGCCCAAACATGACTGAACACTGACAAAGGGTGTTGCCCAAACATGACTGAACACTGACAAAGGGTGTTGCCCAAACATGACTGAACACTGTCAAAGGGTGTTGCCCAAACATGACTGAACACTGACAAGGGTGTTGCCCAAACATGACTGAACACTGACAAAGGGTGTTGCCCAAACATGACTGAACACTGACAAAGGGTGTTGCCCAAACATGACTGAACACTGTCAAAGGTGTTGCCCCAAACATGACTGAACACTGACAAAGGGTGTTGCCCAAACATGACTGAACACTGTCAAAGGGTGTTGCCCAAACATGACTGAACACTGTCAAAGGGTGTTGCCCAAACATGACTGAACACTGACAAAGGGTGTTGCCCAAACATGACTGAACACTGACAAAGGGTGTTGGCCAAACATGACTGAACACTGTCAAAGGGTGTTGGCCAAACATGACTGAACACTGTCAAAGGGTGTTGCCCAAACATGACTGAACACTGTCAAAGGGTGTTGCCCAAACATGACTGAACACTGTCAAAGGGTGTTGCCCAAACATGACTGAACACTGACAAGGGTGTTGCCCAAACATGACTGAACACTGTCAAAGGGTGTTGCCCAAACATGACTGAACACTGTCAAAGGGTGTTGCCCAAACATGACTGAACACTGTCAAAGGGTGTTGCCCAAACATGACTGAACACTGACAAAGGGTGTTGCCCAAACATGACTGAACACTGACAAAGGGTGTTGCCCAAACATGACTGAACGCTGTCAAAGGGTGTTGCCCAAACATGACTGAACACTGACAAAGGGTGTTGCCCAAACATGACTGAACGCTGTCAAAGGGTGTTGCCCAAACATGACTGAACACTGACAAAGGGTGTTGCCCAAACATGACTGAACACTGACAAAGGGTGTTGCCCAAACATGACTGAACACTGACAAAGGGTGTTGCCCAAACATGACTGAACACTGTCAAAGGGTGTTGCCCAAACATGACTGAACACTGTCAAAGGGTGTTGCCCAAACATGACTGAACACTGACAAAGGGTGTTGCCCAAACATGACTGAACACTGACAAAGGGTGTTGCCCAAACATGACTGAACACTGACAAAGGGTGTTGCCCAAACATGACTGAACACTGTCAAAGGGTGTTGCCCAAACATGACTGAACACTGACAAAGGGTGTTGCCCAAACATGACTGAACACTGACAAAGGGTGTTGCCCAAACATGACTGAACACTGTCAAAGGGTGTTGCCCAAACATGACTGAACACTGACAAAGGGTGTTGCCCAAACATGACTG
The DNA here is from genome assembly GCF_023373465.1 of Oncorhynchus keta. Taxonomy (NCBI): domain Eukaryota; kingdom Metazoa; phylum Chordata; class Actinopteri; order Salmoniformes; family Salmonidae; genus Oncorhynchus; species Oncorhynchus keta. The sequence goes on from NC_068449.1 coordinate 270,090, forward strand.
AACACTGACAAAGGGTGTTGCCCAAACATGACTGAACACTGTCAAAGGGTGTTGCCCAAACATGACTGAACACTGTCAAAGGGTGTTGCCCAAACATGACTGAACACTGACAAAGGGTGTTGCCCAAACATGACTGAACACTGACAAAGGGTGTTGCCCAAACATGACTGAACACTGACAAAGGGTGTTGCCCAAACATGACTGAACACTGACAAAGGGTGTTGCCCAAACATGACTGAACACTGACAAAGGGTGTTGCCCAAACATGACTGAACACTGTCAAAGGGTGTTGCCCAAACATGACTGAACACTGTCAAAGGGTGTTGCCCAAACATGACTGAACACTGTCAAAGGGTGTTGCCCTGAAAACATGACTGAACACTGACAAAGGGTGTTGCCCAAACATGACTGAACACTGTCAAAGGGTGTTGCCCAAACATGACTGAACACTGACAAAGGGTGTTGCCCAAACATGACTGAACACTGTCAAAGGGTGTTGCCCAAACATGACTGAACACTGTCAAAGGGTGTTGCCCAAACATGACTGAACACTGTCAAAGGGTGTTGCCCAAACATGACTGAACACTGACAAAGGGTGTTGCCCAAACATGACTGAACACTGAACACTCAAAGGGTGTTGCCCAAACATGACTGAACACTGACAAAGGGTGTTGACAAAGGGTGTTGCCCAAACATGACTGAACACTGTCAAAGGGTGTTGCCCAAACATGACTGAACACTGACAAAGGGTGTTGCCCAAACATGACTGAACACTGACAAAGGGTGTTGCCCAAACATGACTGAACACTGACAAAGGGTGTTGCCCAAACATGACTGAACACTGTCAAACTGAACATGACTGAACACTGACAAAGCGTGTTGCCCAAACATGACTGAACACTGACAAAGGGTGTTGCCCAAACATGACTGAACACTGTCAAAGGGTGTTGCCCAAACATGACTGAACACTGTCAAAGGGTGTTGCCCAAACATGACTGAACACTGTCAAAGGGTGTTGCCCAAACATGACTGAACACTGTCAAAGGGTGTTGCCCAAACATGACTGAACACTGACAAAGGGTGTTGCCCAAACATGTTAACTGAACACTGACAAAGGTGTTGCCCAAACATGACTGAACACTGACAAAGGGTGTTGCCCAAACATGACTGAACACTGTCAAGGGTGTTGCCCAAACATGGGTGTTGCCCAAACATGACTGAACACTGACAAAGGGTGTTGCCCAAACATGACTGAACACTGACAAAGGGTGTTGCCCTAAACGTGGTTAACTGAAACACTGACAAAGTGTGTTGCCCAAACATGACTGAACACTGACAAAGGGTTTTGCCCAAACATGACTGAACACTGACAAAGCGTGTTGCCCAAACATGACTGAACCCTGTCAAAGGGTGTTGCCCAAACATGACTGAACACTGTCAAAGGGTGTTGCCCAAACATGACTGAACACTGTCAAAGGGTGTTGCCCAAACATGACTGAACACTGTCAAAGGGTGTTGCCCAAACATGACTGAACACTGACAAAGGGTGTTGCAAACATGACTGAACACTGTCAAAGGGTGTCGCCCAAACATGACTGAACACTGTCAAAGGGTGTTGCCCAAACATGACTGAACACTGTCAAAGGGTGTTGCCCAAACATGACTGAACACTGTCAAAGGGTGTTGCCCAAACATGACTGAACACTGTCAAAGGGTGTTGCCCAAACATGACTGAACACTGACAAAGGGTGTTGCCCAAACATGACTGAACACTGACAAAGGGTGTTGCCCAAACATGACTGAACACTGACAAAGGGTGTTGCCCAAACATGACTGAACACTGACAAAGGGTGTTGCCCAAACATGACTGAACACTGACAAAGGGTGTTGCCCTACCGTGGTTAACTGAAAACTGACAAAGTGTGTTGCCCAAACATGACTGAACACTGACAAAGGGTTTTGCCCAAACATGACTGAACACTGACAAAGGGTGTTGCCCAAACATGACTGAACACTGTCAAAGGGTGTTGCCCAAACATGACTGAACACTGACAAAGGGTGTTGCCCAAACATGACTGAACACTGTCAAAGGGTGTTGCCCAAACATGACTGAACACTGTCAAAGGGTGTTGCCCAAACATGACTGAACACTGTCAAAGGGTGTTGCCCAAACATGACTGAACACTGACAAAGGGTGTTGCCCAAACATGACTGAACACTGTCAAAGGGTGTTGCCCAAACATGACTGAACACTGTCAAAGGGTGTTGCCCAAACATGACTGAACACTGTCAAAGGGTGTTGCCCAAACATGACTGAACACTGACAAAGGGTGTTGCCCAAACATGACTGAACACTGTCAAAGGGTGTTGCCCAAACATGACTGAACACTGACAAGGTGTTGCCTGAAACATGACTGAACACTGAGAAAGTCTGTTGCCCAAACATGACTGAACACTGACAAAGGGTTTTGCCCAAACATGACTGAACACTGACAAAGGGTGTTGCCCAAACATGACTGAACACTGACAAAGGGTGTTGCCCAAACATGACTGAACACTGACAAAGGGTGTTGCCCAAACATGACTGAACACTGACAAAGGGTGTTGCCCAAACATGACTGAACACTGTCAAAGGGTGTTGCCCAAACATGACTGAACAACACTGCCCAAACATGACAAACTGGTGTTGCCCAAACATGACTGAACACTGACAAAGGGTGTTGCCCAAACATGACTGAACACTGTCAAAGGGTGTTGCCCAAACATGACTGAACACTGTCAAAGGGTGTTGCCCAAACATGACTGAACACTGTCAAAGGGTGTTGCCCAAACATGACTGAACACTGTCAAAGGGTGTTGCCCAAACATGACTGAACACTGTCAAAGGGTGTTGCCCAAACATGACTGAACACTGACAAAGGGTGTTGCCCAAACATGACTGAACACTGTCAAAGGGTGTTGCCCAAACATGACTGAACACTGTCAAAGGGTGTTGCCCAAACATGACTGAACACTGACAAAGGGTGTTGCCCAAACATGACTGAACACTGACAAAGGGTGTTGCCCAAACATGACTGAACACTGACAAAGGGTGTTGCCCTACCGTGGTTAACTGAAAACTGACAAAGTGTGTTGCCCAAACATGACTGAACACTGACAAAGGGTGTTGCCCAAACATGACTGAACACTGTCAAAGGGTGTTGCCCAAACATGACTGAACACTGTCAAAGGGTGTTGCCCAAACATGACTGAACACTGACAAAGGGTGTTGCCCAAACATGACTGAACACTGACAAAGGGTGTTGCCCAAACATGACTGACTGTCAAACAAACATGACTGAACACTGACAAAGGGTGTTGCCCAAACATGACTGAACACTGACAAAGGGTGTTGCCCAAACATGACTGAACACTGTCAAAGGGTGTTGCCCAAACATGACTGAACACTGTCAAAGGGTGTTGCCCAAACATGACTGAAAACATGACTGAACACTGTCAAAGGGTGTTGCCCAAACATGACTGAACACTGACAAAGGGTGTTGCCCAAACATGACTGAACACTGACAAAGGGTGTTGCCCAAACATGACTGAACACTGACAAAGGGTGTTGCCCAAACATGACTGAACACTGTCAAAGGGTGTTGCCCAAACATGACTGAACACTGACAAAGGGTGTTGCCCAAACATGACTGAACACTGACAAAGGGTGTTGCCCAAACATGACTGAACACTGTGACAAAGGGTGTTGCCCAAACATGACTGAACACTGACAAAGGGTGTTGCCCAAACATGACTGAACACTGTCAAAGGGTGTTGCCCAAACATGACTGAACACTGTCAAAGGGTGTTGCCCAAACATGACTGAACACTGACAAAGGGTGTTGCCCAAACATGACCACACGTGTTAACTGAAAACTGACAAAGTCAAAGGGTGTTGCCCAAACATGACTGAACACTGTCAAAGGGTGTTGCCCAAACATGACTGAACACTGTCAAAGGGTGTTGCCCAAACATGACTGAACACTGACAAAGGGTGTTGCCCAAACATGACTGAACACTGACAAAGGTGTTGCCCAAACATGACTGAACACTGACAAAGGGTGTTGCCCAAACATGACTGAACACTGTCAAAGGGTGTTGCCCAAACATGACTGAACACTGTCAAAGGGTGTTGCCCAAACATGACTGAACACTGTCAAAGGGTGTTGCCCAAACATGACTGAACACTGACAAAGGGTGTTGCCCAAACATGACTGAACACTGTTAACAAAGGGTGTTGCCCAAACATGACTGAACACTGACAAAGGGTGTTGCCCAAACATGACTGAACACTGTCAAAGGGTGTTGCCCAAACATGACTGAACACTGTTGCCCAAACATGACTGAAACTGGGTGTTGCCCAAACATGACTGAACACTGTCAAAGGGTGTTGCCCAAACATGACTGAACACTGACAAAGTGTGTTGCCCAAACATGACTGAACACTGACAAAGGGTGTTTCCCAAACATGACTGAACACGGTCAAAGGGTGTTGCCCAAACATGACTGAACACTGTCAAAGGGTGTTGCCCAAACATGACTGAACACTGACAAAGGGTGTTGCCCAAACATGACTGAACACTGTCAAAGGGTGTTGCCCAAACATGACTGAACACTGTCAAAGGGTGTTGCCCAAACATGACTGAACACTGTCAAAGGGTGTTGCCCAAACATGACTGAACACTGACAAAGGGTGTTGCCCAAACATGACTGAACACTGACAAAGGGTGTTGCCCAAACATGACTGAACACTGTCAAAGGGTGTTGCCCAAACATGACTGAACACTGTCAAAGGGTGTTGCCCAAACATGACTGAACACTGTCAAAGGGTGTTGCCCAAACATGACTGAACACTGACAAAGGGTGTTGCCCAAACATGACTGAACACTGACAAAGGGTGTTGCCCAAACATGACTGAACACTGTCAAAGGGTGTTGCCCAAACATGACTGAACACTGACAAAGGGTGTTGCCCAAACATGACTGAACACTGACAAAGGGTGTTGCCCAAACATGACTGAACACTGACAAAGCGTGTTGCCCAAACATGACTGAACACTGACAAAGGGTGTTGCCCAAACATGACTGAACACTGACAAAGGGTGTTGCCCAAACATGACTGAACACTGACAAAGGGTGTTGCCCAAACATGACTGAACACTGACAAAGGGTGTTGCCCAAACATGACTGAACACTGACAAAGGGTGTTGCCCAAACATGACTGAACACTGACAAAGGGTGTTGCCCAAACATGACTGAACACTGACAAAGGGTGTTGCCCAAACATGACTGAACACTGTCAAAGGGTGTTGCCCAAACATGACTGAACACTGACAAAGGGTGTTGCCCAAACATGACTGAACACTGTCAAAGGGTGTTGCCCAAACATGACTGAACAATGACAAAGGGTGCTGCCCTAACGTTACTGAACACTGACAAAGGGTGTTGCCCAAACATGACTGAATACTGTCAAAGGGTGTTGCCCAAACATGACTGAACACTGTCAAAGGGTGTTGCCCAAACATGACTGAACACTGACAAAGAGTGTTGCCCAAACATGACTGAACACTGACAAAGGGTTTTGCCCAAACATGACTGAACACTGACAAAGGGTGTTGCCCAAACATGACTGAAAACTGACAAAGCGTGTTGCCCAAATGTTGCCCAAACTTGACTGAACACTGACAAAGGGTGTTGCCCTAACGTGGTTAACTGAACACTGACAAAGGGTGTTGCCCAAACATGACTGAACACTGACAAAGGGTGTTGCCCAAACATGACTGAACACTGACAAAGGGTGTTGCCCAAACATGACTGAACACTGTCAAAGGGTGTTGCCCAAACATGACTGTCAAAGGGTGTTGCCCAAACATGACTGAACACTGTCAAAGGGTGTTGCCCAAACATGACTGAACACTGACAAAGGGTGTTGCCCAAACATGACTGAACACTGTCAAAGGGTGTTGCCCAAACATGACTGAACACTGACAAAGGGTGTTGCCCAAACATGACTGAACACTGACAAAGGGTGTTGCCCAAACATGACTGAACACTGTCAAAGGGTGTTGCCCAAACATGACTGAACACTGACAAAGGGTGTTGCCCAAACATGACTGAACACTGTCAAAGGGTGTTGCCCAAACATGACTGAACACTGACAAAGGGTGTTGCCCAAACATGACTGAACACTGACAAAGGGTGTTGCCCAAACATGACTGAACACTGTCAAAGGGTGTTGCCCAAACATGACTGAACACTGTCAAAGGGTGTTGCCCAAACATGACTGAACACTGACAAAGGGTGTTGCCCAAACATGACTGAACACTGACAAAGGGTGTTGCCCAAACATGACTGAACACTGACAAAGGGTGTTGCCCAAACATGACTGAACACTGACAAAGGGTGTTGCCCAAACATGACTGAACACTGACAAAGGGTGTTGCCCAAACATGACTGAACACTGACAAAGGGTGTTGCCCAAACATGACTGAACACTGACAAAGGGTGTTGCCCAAACATGACCGTGGTTAACTGAACACTGACAAAGGGTGTTGCCCAAACATGACCATGACTGAACAAGGGTGTTGCCCAAACATGACTGAACACTCAAAGGGTGTTGCCCAAACATGACTGAACACTGTCAAAGGGTGTTGCCCAAACATGACTGAACACTGTCAAAGGGTGTTGCCCAAACATGACTGAACACTGTCAAAGGGTGTTGCCCAAACATGACTGAACACTGTCAAAGGGTGTTGCCCAAACATGACTGAACACTGTCAAAGGGTGTTGCCCAAACATGACTGAACACTGTCAAAGGGTGTTGCCCAAACATGACTGAACACTGACAAAGGGTGTTGCCCAAACATGACTGAACACCAAAGGGTGTTGCCCAAACATGACTGAACACTGACAAAGGGTGTTGCCCAAACATGACTGAACACTGTCAAAGGGTGTTGCCCAAACATGACTGAACACTGACAAAGGGTGTTGCCCAAACATGACTGAACACTGACAAAGGGTGTTGCCCAAACATGACTGAACACTGTCAAAGGGTGTTGCCCAAACATGACTGAACACTGTCAAAGGGTGTTGCCCAAACATGACTGAACACTGTCAAAGGGTGTTGCCCAAACATGACTGAACACTGACAAAGGGTGTTGCCCAAACATGACTGAACACTGTCAAAGGGTGTTGCCCAAACATGACTGAACACTGACAAAGGGTGTTGCCCAAACATGACTGAACACTGACAAAGGGTGTTGCCCAAACATGACTGAACACTGTCAAAGGGTGTTGCCCAAACATGACTGAACACTGACAAAGGGTGTTGCCCAAACATGACTGAACACTGACAAAGGGTGTTGCCCAAACATGACTGAACACTGACAAAGGGTGTTGCCCAAACATGACTGAACACTGACAAAGGGTGTTGCCCAAACATGACTGAACACTGACAAAGGGTGTTGCCCAAACATGACTGAACACTGACAAAGGGTGTTGCCCAAACATGACTGAACACTGACAAAGGGTGTTGCCCAAACATGACTGAACACTGACAAAGGGTGTTGCCCAAACATGACTGAACACTGTCAAAGGGTGTTGCCCAAACATGACTGAACACTGACAAAGGGTGTTGCCCAAACATGACTGAACACTGACAAAGGGTGTTGCCCAAACATGACTGAACACTGTCAAAGGGTGTTGCCCAAACATGACTGAACACTGACAAAGGGTGTTGCCCAAACATGACTGAACACTGTCAAAGGGTGTTGCCCAAACATGACTGAACACTGTCAAAGGGTGTTGCCCAAACATGACTGAACACTGTCAAAGGGTGTTGCCCAAATGTGACTGAACACTGACAAAGGGTGTTGCCCAAACATGACTGAACACTGACAAAGAGTGTTGCCCAAACATGACTGAACACTGACAAAGGGTGTTGCCTCAAACATGACTGAACACTGAGAAAGGTTGTTGCCCAAACATGACTGAACACTGACAAAGGGTGTTGCCCAACGTGGTTAACATGACTGAACACTGACAAAGGGTGTTGCCCAAACATGACTGAACACTGACAAAGGGTGTTGCCCAAACATGACTGAACACTGACAAAGGGTGTTGCCCAAACATGACTGAACACTGACAAAGGGTGTTGCCCAAACATGACTGAACACTGTCAAAGGGTGTTGCCCAAACATGACTGAACACTGTCAAAGGGTGTTGCCCAAACATGACTGAACACTGACAAAGGGTGTTGCCCAAACATGACTGAACACTGTCAAAGGGTGTTGCCCAAACATGACTGAACACTGACAAAGGGTGTTGCCCAAACATGACTGAACACTGACAAAGGGTGTTGCCCAAACATGACTGAACACTGTCAAAGGGTGTTGCCCAAACATGACTGAACACTGTCAAAGGGTGTTGCCCAAACATGACTGAACACTGACAAAGGGTGTTGCCCAAACATGACTGAACACTGACAAAGGGTGTTGCCCTAACATGGTTAACTGAAAACTGACAAAGTGTGTTGCCCAAACATGACTGAACACTGACAAAGGGTGTTGCCCAAACATGACTGAACACTGTCAAAGGGTGTTGCCCAAACATGACTGAACACTGTCAAAGGGTGTTGCCCAAACATGACTGAACACTGTCAAAGGGTGTTGCCCAAACATGACTGAACACTGACAAAGGGTGTTGCCCAAACATGACTGAACACTGTCAAAGGGTGTTGCCCAAACATGACTGAACACTGTCAAAGGGTGTTGCCCAAACATGACTGAACACTGACAAAGGGTGTTGCCCAAACATGACTGAACACTGTCAAAGGGTGTTGCCCAAACATGACTGAACACTGTCAAAGGGTGTTGCCCAAACATGACTGAACACTGTCAAAGGGTGTTGCCCAAACATGACTGAACACTGTCAAAGGGTGTTGCCCAAACATGACTGAACACTGACAAAGGGTGTTGCCCAAACATGACTGAACACTGTCAAAGGGTGTTGCCCAAACATGACTGAACACTGACAAAGGGTGTTGCCCAAACATGACTGAACACTGACAAAGGGTGTTGCCCAAACATGACTGAACACTGACAAAGGGTGTTGCCCAAACATGACTGAACACTGTCAAAGGGTGTTGCCCAAACATGACTGAACACTGACAAAGGGTGTTGCCCAAACATGACTGAACACTGTCAAAGGGTGTTGCCCAAACATGACTGAACACTGACAAAGGGTGTTGCCCAAACATGACTGAACACTGACAAAGGGTGTTGCCCAAACATGACTGAACACTGACAAAGGGTGTTGCCCAAACATGACTGAACACTGACAAAGGGTGTTGCCCAAACATGACTGAACACTGACAAAGGGTGTTGCCCAAACATGACTGAACACTGACAAAGGGTGTTGCCCAAACATGACTGAACACTGACAAAGGGTGTTGCCCAAACATGACTGAACACTGACAAAGGGTGTTGCCCAAACATGACTGAACACTGTCAAAGGGTGTTGCCCAAACATGACTGAACACTGTCAAAGGGTGTTGCCCAAACATGACTGAACACTGACAAAGGGTGTTGCCCAAACATGACTGAACACTGACAAAGGGTTTTGCCCAAACATGACTGAACACTGACAAAGGGTGTTGCCCAAACATGACTGAACACTGACAAAGGGTGTTGCCTTAACAAACATGACTGAACACTGACAAAGGGTGTTGCCCAAACATGACTGAACACTGACAAAGGGTGTTGCCCAAACATGACTGAACACTGTCAAAGGGTGTTGCCCAAACATGACTGAACACTGTCAAAGGGTGTTGCAAACATGACTGAAACTGTCAAAGGGTGTTGCCCAAACATGACTGAACACTGTCAAAGGGTGTTGCCCAAACATGACTGAACACTGACAAAGGGTGTTGCCCAAACATGACTGAACACTGACAAAGGGTGTTGCCCAAACATGACTGAACACTGACAAAGGGTGTTGCCCAAACATGACTGAACACTGTCAAAGGGTGTTGCCCAAACATGATGAACACTGACAAAGGGTGTTGCCCAAACATGACTGAACACTGACAAAGGGTGTTGCCCAAACATGACTGAACACTGTCAAAGGGTGTTGCCCAAACATGACTGAACACTGACAAAGGGTGTTGCCCAAACATGACTGAACACTGTCAAAGGGTGTTGCCCAAACATGACTGAACACTGACAAAGGGTGTTGCCCAAACATGACTGAACACTGACAAAGGGTGTTGCCCAAACATGACTGAACACTGACAAAGGGTGTTGCCCAAACATGACTGAACACTGACAAAGGGTGTTGCCCAAACATGACTGAACACTGTCAAAGGGTGTTGCCCAAACATGACTGAACACTGTCAAAGGGTGTTGCCCAAACATGACTGAACACTGTCAAAGGGTGTTGCCCAAACATGACTGAACACTGTCAAAGGGTGTTGCCCAAACATGACTGAACACTGACAAAGGGTGTTGCCCTACCGTGGTTAACTGAAAACTGACAAAGTGTGTTGCCCAAACATGACTGAACACTGACAAAGGGTGTTGCCCAAACATGACTGAACACTGACAAAGGGTGTTGCCCAAACATGACTGAACACTGTCAAAGGGTGTTGCCCAAACATGACTGAACACTGTCAAAGGGTGTTGCCCAAACATGACTGAACACTGACAAAGGGTGTTGCCCAAACATGACTGAACACTGTCAAAGGGTGTTGCCCAAACATGACTGAACACTGTCAAAGGGTGTTGCCCAAACATGACTGAACACTGACAAAGGGTGTTGCCCAAACATGACTGAACACTGTCAAAGGGTGTTGCCCAAACATGACTGAACACTGTCAAAGGGTGTTGCCCAAACATGACTGAACACTGTCAAAGGGTGTTGCCCAAACATGACTGAACACTGTCAAAGGGTGTTGCCCAAACATGACTGAACACTGTCAAAGGGTGTTGCCCAAACATGACTGAACACTGACAAAGGGTGTTGCCCAAACATGACTGAACACTGACAAAGGGTGTTGCCCAAACATGACTGAACACTGACAAAGGGTGTTGCCCAAACATGACTGAACACTGTCAAAGGGTGTTTGACTGAACACTGACAAAGGGTGTTGCCCAAACATGACTGAACACTGTCAAAGGGTGTTGCCCAAACATGACTGAACACTGTCAAAGGGTGTTGCCCAAACATGACTGAACACTGTCAAAGGGTGTTGCCCAAACATGACTGAACACTGACAAAGGGTGTTGCCCAAACATGACTGAACACTGTCAAAGGGTGTTGCCCAAACATGACTGAACACTGACAAAGGGTGTTGCCCAAACATGACTGAACACTGACAAAGGGTGTTGCCCAAACATGACTGAACACTGACTGAACACTGACAAAGGTGTTGCCCAAACATGACTGAACACTGTCAAAGGGTGTTGCCCAAACATGACTGAACACTGACAAAGGGTGTTGCCCAAACATGACTGAACACTGACAAAGGGTGTTGCCCAAACATGACTGAACACTGACAAAGGGTGTTGCCCAAACATGACTGAACACTGTCAAAGGGTGTTGCCCAAACATGACTGAACACTGTCAAAGGGTGTTGCCCAAACATGACTGAACACTGACAAAGGGTGTTGCCCCAAACATGACTGAACACTGACAAAGGGTGTTGCCCAAACATGACTGAACACTGACAAAGGGTGTTTCTCAAACATGACTGAACACGGTCAAAGGGTGTTGCCCAAACATGACTGAACACTGTCAAAGGGTGTTGCCCAAACATGACTGAACACTGTCAAAGGGTGTTGCCCAAACATGACTGAACACTGACAAAGGGTGTTGCCCAAACATGACTGAACACTGTCAAAGGGTGTTGCCCAAACATGACTGAACACTGACAAAGGGTGTTGCCCAAACATGACTGAACACTGACAAAGGGTTTTGCCAAAAACATGACTGAACACTGTCAAAGGGTGTTGCCCAAACATGACTGAACACTGTCAAAGGGTGTTGCCCAAACATGACTGAACACTGTCAAAGGGTGTTGCCCAAACATGACTGAACACTGTCAAAGGGTGTTGCCGAAACATGACTGAACACTGACAAAGGGTGTTGCCCAAACATGACTGAACACTGTCAAAGGGTGTTGCCCAAACGTGACTGAACACTGACAAAGGGTGTTGCCGAAACATGACTGAACACTGACAAAGTGTGTTGCCCAAACATGACTGAACACTGACAAAGGGTGTTGCCCAAACATGACTGAACACGGTCAAAGGGTGTTGCCCAAACATGACTGAACCCTGACAAAGGGTGTTGCCCAAACATGACTGAACACTGTCAAAGGGTGTTGCCCAAACATGACTGAACACTGACAAAGGGTGTTGCCCAAACATGACTGAACACTGACAAAGGGTGTTGCCCAAACATGACTGAACACTGTCAAAGGGTGTTGCCCAAACATGACTGAACACTGACAAAGGGTGTTGCCCAAACATGACTGAACACTGACAAAGGGTTTGCCCAAACATGACTGAACACTGACAAAGGTGTTGCCCAAACATGACTGAACACTGACAAAGGGTGTTGCCCAAACATGACTGAACACTGACAAAGGGTGTTGCCCAAACATGACTGAACACTGACAAAGGGTGTTGCCCAAACATGACTGAACACTGTCAAAGGGTGTTGCCCAAACATGACTGAACACTGTCAAAGGGTGTTGCCCAAACATGATGACTGAACACTGACTGAAAGGGTGTTGCCCAAACATGACTGAACACTGACAAAGGGTGTTGCCCAAACATGACTGAACACTGACAAAGGGTGTTGCCCAAACATTGAACACTGTCAAACATGACTGAACACTGACAAAGGGTGTTGCCCAAACATGACTGAACAACAAACATGACTCAACACTGTCAAAGGGTGTTGCCCAAACATGACTGAACACTGTCAAAGGGTGTTGCCCAAACATGACTGAACACTGTCAAAGGGTGTTGCCCAAACATGACTGAACACTGACAAAGGGTGTTGCCCAAACATGACTGAACACTGACAAAGGGTGTTGCCCAAACATGACTGAACACTGACAAAGGGTGTTGCCCAAACATGACTGAACACTGTCAAAGGGTGTTGCCCAAACATGACTGAACACTGTCAAAGGGTGTTGCCCAAACATGACTGAACACTGACAAAGGGTGTTGCCCAAACATGACTGAACACTGTCAAAGGGTGTTGCCCAAACATGACTGAACACTGACAAAAGGTGTTGCCCCATGACGTGGTTAACTGAACACTGACAAATTGTGTTGCCCAAACATGACTGAACACTGACAAAGGGTGTTGCCCAAACATGACTGAACACTGACAAAGGGTGTTGCCCAAACATGACTGAACACTGACAAAGGGTGTTGCCCAAACATGACTGAACACTGACAAAGGGTGTTGCCCAAACATGACTGAACACTGACAAAGGGTGTTGCCCAAACATGACTGAACACTGTCAAAGGGTGTTGCCCAAACATAACTGAACACTGACAAAGGGTGTTGCCCAAACATGACTGAACACTGTCAAAGGGTGTTGCCCAAACATGACTGAACACTGACAAAGGGTGTTGCCCTAACTGTTAACTGAAAACTGACAAAGGTGTTGCCCAAACATGACTGAACACTGAAAACTGGGTGTTGCCCAAACATGACTGAACACTGACAAAGGGTGTTGCCCAAACATGACTGAACACTGTCAAAGGGTGTTGCCCAAACATGACTGAACACTGTCAAAGGGTGTTGCCCAAACATGACTGAACACTGACAAAGGGTGTTGCCCAAACACTGACAAAGGGTTTTGAACACTGTCAAAGGGTGTTGCCCAAACATGACTGAACACTGACAAAGGGTGTTGCCCAAACATGACTGAACACTGACAAAAAACATGACTGAACACTGTCAAAGGGTGTTGCCCAAACATGACTGAACACTGTCAAAGGGTGTTGCCCAAACATGACTGAACACTGTCAAAGGGTGTTGCCCAAACATGACTGAACACTGTCAAAGGGTGTTGCCGAAACATGACTGAACACTGACAAAGAGTGTTGCCCAAACATGACTGAACACTGTCAAAGGGTGTTGCCCAAACATGACTGAACACTGACAAAGGGTGTTGCCCAAACATGACTGAACACTGACAAAGGGTGTTGCCCAAACATGACTGAACACTGTCAAAGGGTGTTGCCCAAACATGACTGAACACTGACAAAGGGTGTTGCCCAAACATGACTGAACACTGTCAAAGGGTGTTGCCCAAACATGACTGAACACTGTCAAAGGGTGTTGCCCAAACATGACTGAACACTGTCAAAGGGTGTTGCCCAAACATGACTGAACACTGACAAAGGGTGTTGCCCAAACATGACTGAACACTGTCAAAGGGTGTTGCCCAAACATGACTGAACACTGACAAAGGGTGTTGCCCTAACGTGGTTAACTGAAAACTGACAAAGGGTGTTGCCTGAAACATGACTGAACACTGAAAGGGTGTTGCCCAAACATGCCTGAACAAACATGACTGAACACTGACAAAGGGTGTTGCCCAAACATGACTGAACACTGACAAAGGGTTTTGCCCAAACATGACTGAACACTGACAAAGGGTGTTGCCCAAACATGACTGAACACTGACAAAGGGTGTTGCCCAAACATGACATGACTGAACACTGTCAAAGGGTGTTGCCCAAACATGACTGAACACTGACAAAGGGTGTTGCCCTGAACCGTGGTTAACTGAAAACTGACTGTTAACTGAACACTGACAAAGGTGTTGCCCAAACATGACTGAACACTGACAAAGGGTGTTGCCCAAACATGACTGAACACGGTCAAAGGGTGTTGCCCAAACATGACTGAACACTGTCAAAGGGTGTTGCCCAAACATGACTGAACACTGTCAAAGGGTGTTGCCCAAACATGACTGAACACTGACAAAGGGTGTTGCCCAAACATGACTGGAACACTGTCAAAGGGTGTTGCCCAAACATGACTGAACACTGACAAAGGGTGTTGCCCAAACATGACTGAACACTGACAAAGGGTTTTGCCACAAACATGACTGAACACTGTCAAAGGGTGTTGCCCAAACATGACTGAACACTGTCAAAGGGTGTTGCCCAAACATGACTGAACACTGTCAAAGGGTGTTGCCCAAACATGACTGAACACTGTCAAAGGGTGTTGCCGAAACATGACTGAACACTGACAAAGAGTGTTGCCCAAACATGACTGAACACTGTCAAAGGGTGTTGCCCAAACATGACTGAACACTGACAAAGGGTGTTGCCGAAACATGACTGAACACTGACAAAGTGTGTTGCCCAAACATGACTGAACACTGTCAAAGGGTGTTGCCCAAACATGACTGAACACGGTCAAAGGGTGTTGCCCAAACATGACTGAACACTGACAAAGGGTGTTGCCCAAACATGACTGAACACTGTCAAAGGGTGTTGCCCAAACATGACTGAACACTGACAAAGGGTGTTGCCTGAAACATGACTGAACACTGAGAAAGTCTGTTGCCCAAACATGACTGAACACTGTCAAAGGGTGTTGCCCAAACATGACTGAACACTGACAAAGGGTGTTGCCCAAACATGACTGAACACTGACAAAGGGTTTTGCCCAAACATGACTGAACACTGACAAAGGGTGTTGCCCAAACATGACTGAACACTGACAAAGGGTGTTGCCCAAACATGACTGAACACTGACAAAGGGTGTTGCCCAAACATGACTGAACACTGACAAAGGGTGTTGCCCAAACATGACTGAACACTGTCAAGGGTGTTGCCCAAACATGACTGAACACTGTCAAAGGGTGTTGCCCAAACATGACTGAACACTGACAAAGGGTGTTGCCCAAACATGACTGAACACTGACAAAGGGTTTTGCCCAAACATGACTGAACACTGACAAAGGGTGTTGCCCAAACATGACTGAACACTGTCAAAGGGTGTTGCCTAAACGTGGGTAACTGAACACTGACAAAGGGTGTTGCCCAAACATGACTGAACACTGACAAAGGGTGTTGCCCAAACATGACTGAACACTGTCAAAGGGTGTTGCCCAAACATGACTGAACACTGTCAAAGGGTGTTGGCCAAACATGACTGAACACTGTCAAAGGGTGTTGCCCAAACATGACTGAACACTGACAAAGGGTGTTGCCCAAACATGACTGAACACTGACAAAGGGTGTTGCCCAAACATGACTGAACACTGACAAAGGGTGTTGCCTAAACATGACTGAACACTGTCAAAGGGTGTTGTCCAAACATGACTGAACACTGTCAAAGGGTGTTGCCCAAACATAACTGAACACTGACAAAGGGTGTTGCCCAAACATGACTAAACACTGTCAAAGGGTGTTGCCCAAACATGACTGAACACTGACAAAAGGTGTTGCCCTAACGTGGTTAACTGAACACTGAAAAATTGTGTTGCCCAAACATGACTGAACACTGACAAAGGGTGTTGCCCAAACATGACTGAACACTGACAAAGGGTGTTGCCCAAACATGACTGAACACTGACAAAGGGTGTTGCCCAAACATGACTGAACACTGACAAAGGGTGTTGCCTAAACATGACTGAACACTGTCAAAGGGTGTTGTCCAAACATGACTGAACACTGTCAAAGGGTGTTGCCCAAACATAACTGAACACTGACAAAGGGTGTTGCCCAAACATGACTAAACACTGTCAAAGGGTGTTGCCCAAACATGACTGAACACTGACAAAAGGTGTTGCCCTAACGTGGTTAACTGAAAACTGACAAAGTGTGTTGCCCAAACATGACTGAACACTGAAAAATTGTGTTGCCCAAACATGACTGAACACTGACAAAGGGTGTTGTCCAAACATGACTGAACACTGTCAAAGGGTGTTGCCCAAACATGACGGAACACTGTCAAAGGGTGTTGCCCAAACATGACTGAACACTGACAAAGGGTGTTGCCCAAACATGACGGAACACTGTCAAAGGGTGTTGCCCAAACATGACTGAACACTGACAAAGGGTGTTGCCCAAACATGACTGAACACTGACAAAGGGTTTTGCCAAAAACATGACTGAACACTGTCAAAGGGTGTTGCCCAAACATGACTGAACACTGTCAAAGGGTGTTGCCCAAACATGACTGAACACTGTCAAAGGGTGTTGCCCAAACATGACTGAACACTGTCAAAGGGTGTTGCCGAAACATGACTGAACACTGACAAAGAGTGTTGCCCAAACATGACTGAACACTGTCAAAGGGTGTTGCCCAAACGTGACTGAACACTGACAAAGGGTGTTGCCGAAACATGACTGAACACTGACAAAGAGTGTTGCCCAAACATGACTGAACACTGTCAAAGGGTGTTGCCCAAACGTGACTGAACACTGACAAAGGGTGTTGCCGAAACATGACTGAACACTGTCAAAGGGTGTTGCCCAAACATGACTGAACACTGTCAAAGGGTGTTGCCCAAACATGACTGAACACTGTCAAAGGGTGTTGCCCAAACATGACTGAACACTGACAAAGGGTGTTGCCCAAACATGACTGAACACTGTCAAAGGGTGTTGCCCAAACATGACTGAACACTGACAAAAGGTGTTGCCCTAACGTGGTTAACTGAAAACTGACAAAGTGTGTTGCCCAAACATGACTGAACACTGACAAAGGGTGTTGCCCAAACATGACTGAACACTGTCAAAGGGTGTTGCCCAAACATGACTGAACACTGACAAAGGGTGTTGCCCAAACATGACTGAACACTGTCAAAGGGTGTTGCCCAAACATGACTGAACACTGACAAAGGGTGTTGCCCAAACATGACTGAACACTGTCAAAGGGTGTTGCCCAAACATGACTGTCAAAGGGTGTTGCCCAAACATGACTGAAACCTGACAAAGGGTGTTGCCCAAACATGACTGAACACTGTCAAAGGGTGTTGCCCAAACATGACTGAACACTGACAAAGGGTGTTGCCTGAAACATGACTGAACACTGAGAAAGTCTGTTGCCCAAACATGACTGAACACTGTCAAAGGGTGTTGCCCAAACATGACTGGACACTGACAAAGGGTGTTGCCCAAACTTGACTGAACACTGACAAAGGGTTTTGCCCAAACATGACTGAACACTGACAAAGCGTGTTGCCCAAACATGACTGAACACTGACAAAGGGTGTTGCCCAAACATGACTGAACACTGACAAAGGGTGTTGCCCAAACATGACTGAACATTGACAAAGGGTGTTGCCCAAACATGACTGAACACTGTCACAGGGTGTTGCCCAAACATGACTGAACACTGTCAAAGGGTGTTGCCCAAACATGACTGAACACTGACAAAGGGTGTTGCCCAAACATGACTGAACACTGACAAAGGGTGTTGCCCAAACATGACTGAACACTGACAAAGGGTGTTGCCCAAACATGACTGAACACTGTCAAAGGGTGTTGCCTTAACGTGGGTAACTGAACACTGACAAAGGGTGTTGCCCAAACATGACTGAACACTGACAAAGGGTGTTGCCCAAACATGACTGAACACTGTCAAAGGGTGTTGCCCAAACATGACTGAACACTGTCAAAGGGTGTTGGCCAAACATGACTGAACACTGTCAAAGGGTGTTGCCCAAACATGACTGAACACTGACAAAGGGTGTTGCCCCAACATGACTGAACACTGACAAAGGGTGTTGCCCAAACATGACTGAACACTGACAAAGGGTGTTGCCTAAACATGACTGAACACTGTCAAAGGGTGTTGTCCAAACATGACTGAACACTGTCAAAGGGTGTTGCCCAAACATAACTGAACACTGACAAAGGGTGTTGCCCAAACATGACTAAACACTGTCAAAGGGTGTTGCCCAAACATGACTGAACACTGACAAAAGGTGTTGCCCTAACGTGGTTAACTGAAAACTGACAAAGTGTGTTGCCCAAACATGACTGAACACTGAAAAATTGTGTTGCCCAAACATGACTGAACACTGACAAAGGGTGTTGCCCAAACATGACTGAACACTGACAAAGGGTGTTGCCCCAACATGACTGAACACTGACAAAGGGTGTTGCCCAAACATGACTGAACACTGACAAAGGGTGTTGCCTAAACATGACTGAACACTGTCAAAGGGTGTTGTCCAAACATGACTGAACACTGTCAAAGGGTGTTGCCCAAACATAACTGAACACTGACAAAGGGTGTTGCCCAAACATGACTAAACACTGTCAAAGGGTGTTGCCCAAACATGACTGAACACTGACAAAGGTGTTGCCCAAACATGACTGGACACTGACAAAGGGTGTTGCCCAAACATGACTGAACACTGACAAAGGGTGTTGCCCAAACATGACTGAACACTGAAAAATTGTGTTGCCCAAACATGACTGAACACTGACAAAGGGTGTTGTCCAAACATGACTGAACACTGTCAAAGGGTGTTGCCCAAACATGACTGAACACTGTCAAAGGGTGTTGCCCAAACATGACTGAACACTGTCACAGGGTGTTGCCCAAACATGACTGAACACTGACAAAGGGTGTTGCCCAAACATGACTGAACACTGTCACAGGGTGTTGCCCAAACGTGGCAGTTTGTTTTGACCTCTTCTGCGACTGAAAAGCAGTAACATTTACTTACACCTTCTTGCAGAAGTATTCACCCTTTGGCCATTTCCTATTTTGAATTTATATGGATTTAATGTAACAGACATACACAAAATAGTCCAAATTGGTGAAATGAAATGAGTAAATAACTTTTTTCAGAAACTATAAAAAATTTAAAAGTGGTGCATGTATATGTATTCACGACCTAAATAAGATCTGGTGCAACCAATTACATTCAGAGTTCAGATAATTACTTAAATAATGTCCACCTGTGTGCAATCTAAGTGTCACATGATCTGTCACATGATCTCAGTATATACACACCTGTTCTGAAAGGCCCCAGAGTCTGCAACACCACCAAGCAAGCGGCACTATGAAGACCAATAAGCTCACCAAACAGGTCAGGGACAAAGTTGTGGAGAAGTACAGATCAGGGTTGGGTTATAAAAAAATATCAGAGACTTTGAACATCCCACGGAGCACCATTAAATCCATTGTAAAAATATATATATATATATATATATATATATGGCACCACAACAAACCTGCCAAGAGAGGGCTGCCCACCAAAACTCACGGACCAGGCAAGGAGGGCATTAATCAGATAATAAACAAAGAGACCAAAGATCACCCTGAAGGAGCTGCAAAGCTCCACAGCGGAGATTGGAGTATCTGTCCATAGGACCACTTTAAGCCGTACACTCCACAGAGCTGGGCTTTACGGAAGAGTGGCCAGAAAAAAAGATGTTGCTTCAAGAAGAAATAACAACCATGTTTGGTGTTCGCCAGAAGCCATGTGGGAGACTCGGAAAGCTCTCGTCAGTTCCAACAACGTGACTCTATCTAGAGCATAACGGACCTGTTATTTTTTATCCACGGATTCCGCAAACTGAACATTTTCATCTGGATCTTCACAACTAGCTAACCGCAATCCCGGATGACTACTCCTGGCTAGCGTTTCCATCCCATAGCAAGCACCAATTAGCTTGAAGCTAGCCCGGCCAGGGCTCCTGTGCTACCGCAGAAGCATACTCCTGGGCTACAATATCTGGACCCCTTCTACAGCCGGTACGGGGCATGGAACCCCGCAGATCCCCTACGACTGGAATACCGACATAATCTGCCCGAGGACTCCAACAGGCCCCTCAGGCATGGCGCCCGCTGAAGGCCCATTCTGCTAACCTGCTAGGCCTGCTAGCTACCTAGAGCTACTAATTCCACGACTGGTCTATCGACGTCACCGCACGAAGAGGCAAAAACAGACTTACCCCCATCGCGACGTCCCCCAAAGGCTAACTTTCTAGCCCCTGCTATCTGCTTGCTTGCTAACCCGGTCTGCTAACTGCTAGCTTGCCTGCCCGGTCTGCTAACTGCTAGCCCTTGCAAACTTCTTTGCTTGCTAACCCAGTCTGCTAACTGCTAGCCCCTGCTAACTGCTTGCTAACCCGGCCTGCTAACTGCTAGCTTGCCCCGGTCTACTTACTGCTAGTTGCCGGCCCTGGCCTGCTAACTGCTAGCATACCTGACCGGTCTGTAACTGCTAGCCCATGCTAACTGCTTGCTTGCTAACCCGGCCTGCTAACTGCTAGCTTGCCCCGGTCTACTAGCTGCTAGCTTGTTTAGCCCTGACCTACTAACTGTTAGCTTGTAGACTGCTAACTGTCTGAATCGCCGTGTTCCCAGTCAGGCCAACCACTCACTGGACCCATATGTTCACTTGGCTATGCATGCCTCTTTCTAATATCAATATGCCTCGTCCATTATTGTTCTGATAGTGATTACTGTCTAATTTCACAGTAGAGCCTCTAGCCCTGCTCAATATGGCTTAACCAACCATGTTGTTCAACCTCCTACATATGCGATGACATCACCTGGTTTAAACATCTCTAGAGACTATATCTCTCTCTTCATTACTCAATGCCTAGGTTTACCTTCAATGTACTCACATCCTACCTTACCTTTGTCTGTACACTATGCCTTGGATCTATGCTATCGTGCCCAGAAACCTGCACCTTTTATTCTCTGTTCTGAACGTACTAGACGCCCAGTTCGTATAGCATTTAGCCGTACCCTTATCCTATTTCTCCTCTGTTCCTCTGGTGATGTGGAGGTTAATCCAGGTCCTGCAGTGCCAAGCTCCACTCCCACCCCCCAGGTGCTCTCATTTGTTGACTTCTGTAAACGTAAAAGCCTTGGTTTCATGCATGTTAACATTAGAAGCCTACTCCCTAAGTTTGTTTTACTCACTGCTTTAGCACATTCTGCCAACCCAGATGTCTTAGCCGTGTCTGAATCCTGGCTTAGGAAAACCACCAAAAACCCTGAAATCTCCTTTGCTAACTATAACGTTTTCCGCCAAGATAGAACTGCCAAAGGGGGCGGTGTTGCAATCTACTGCAAAGATAGTAATACAGAACTCTGCAGGGTATCTAAGTCTGTACCCAAACAATTTGAGCTTCTACTTCTAAAGATGCACCTTTCCAGATACAAGTATCTCACTGTTGCCGCTTGCTATAGACCTCCCTCTGCCCCCAGCTGTGCCCTCGATACCATATGTGAATTGATTGCCCCCATCTATCTTCTGAGCTCGTGCTACTAGGTGACCTAAACTGGGACACCCCAAACCTAACACCCCGGCCATCCTACAAACTAAGCTTGATGCCCTCCATCTCACACAAATTATCAATGAACCTACCAGGGACAACCCCAAATCAGTAAACACGGGCACCCTCATAGATGTCATCCTAACTAATTCGCCCTCCAAATACACCTCTGCTGTTTTCAATCAACATCTCAGCGATCCTCATTGCCTGCATCCGTAATGGGTCTGCGACCAAACGACCACCCCTCATCACTGTCAAACGCTCCCTGAACACTTCTGCGAGCAGGCCTTTCTAATCGACCTGGCCGGGTATCCTGGAAGGATACTGACCTCATCCCGTCAGTAGATGATGCCTGGCTATTCTTTAAAAGTGCCTTCCTCACCATCTGAAATAAGCATGCCCCTCTCAAAAAATGTAGAACTAGGAATAGATATAGTCCTTGGTTCACTCCACTGTCTGCCCTTGACCAGCACAAAACATCCTGTGGCGTTCTGCATTAGCATCGAATAGCCCCCGTGATATGCAACTTTTCAGGGAAGTTAGGAACAAATATACACAGGCAGTTAGAAAAGCTAAGGCAAGCTTTTTCAAACCGAAATGTGCATCCTGCAGCACTAAGTCAAAAAAGTTATTGGACACTGTAAAGTCCATGGAGAATAAGAGCACCTCCTCCCAGCTGCCCACTGCACTGAGGTTAGGAAACACTGTCACTGCCGATAAATCCATTATAATTGAGAATTTCAAGAAGCATTGGCTACCCCTACCCCGGTCAACTGCCCGGCACCCTCCACAGCAACCCGCCAAAGCCCCCACCATTTCTCCTTTACCCAAATCCAGATAGCTGATGTTCTGAAAGAGCTGCATAATCTGGACCCTTACAAATCAGGCGGGTTAGACAATCTGGACCCTCTCTTTCTAAAATTATCTGACGAAATTGTTGCAATCCCTATTACTAGCCTGTTCAACCTCTCTTTCGTATCGTCTGAGATTCCCAAAGATTGGAAAGCTGCCACGGTCATCCCCCTCTTCAAAGGGGGGGACGCACTAGATCCAAACTGCTACAGACCTATATCTATCCTACCCTGTCTTTCTAAGGTCTTCGAAAGCCAAGTTAACAAACAGATTACTGACCATTTCGAATCCCACCATACCTTCTCTGCTATGCAATCTGGTTTCAGAGCTGGTCATGGGTGCACCTCAGCCACGCTCAAGGCCCTAAACGATATCATAACCGCCATCGATAAGAGACATTACTGTGCAGCCATATTCATCGACCTGGCCAAGGCTTTCGACTCTGTCAATCACCATATTCTTATTGGCAGACTCGACAGCCTTGGTTTCTCAAATGATTGCCTTGCCTGGTTTACCAACTACTTCTCTGATAGAGTTCAGTGTGTCAAATCGGAGGGCCTGTTGTCCTGACCTCTGACAGTCTCTATGGGTGTGCCACAGGGTTCAATTCTCGGGCCGACTCTCTTTTCTGTATACATCAATAATGTTGCTCTTGCTGCTGGTGATTCTCTGATCCACCTCTACGCAGACGACACCATTCTGTATACTTCTGGCCCCTCCTTGGACACTGTGTTATCTAACCTCCAGACGAGCTTCAATGCAATACAACTCTCCTTCCGTGGCCTCCAACTGCTCTTAAACGCAAGTAAAACAAAATGCATGCTATTCAATCGAACACTGCCCGCACCTGCTCGCCCATCCAGCTCGCCCATTAGAATACGTGGACAACTACAAATACCTGGGTGTCTGGTTAGACTGTAAACTCTCCTTCCAGACTCACATTGAGCATCTCCAATCCAAAATTAAATCTAGAATTGACTTTCTATATCGCAACAAAGCATCCTTCACTCATGCTGCCAAACATACCATCCTACCGACCCTCGACTTCGGTGATTTCATCCTCCAACACTCTACTCAACAAACTGGATGCAGTCACCAAAGCCCCATACACTACCCACCACTGCGACCTGTATGCTCTCGTTGCCTGGCCCTCGCTTCATACTCGTCGCCAAACCCACTGGCTACAGGTTATCTACAAGTCTCTGCTAAGTAAAGCCCCGCCTTATCTCAGCTCACTGGTCACCATAGCAGCACCCACTCGTAGCCACTGCTCCAGCAGGTATATCTCACTGGTCACCCCCAAAGCCAATTCCTCCTTTGGTCGTCTTTCCTTCCAGTTCTCTTCTGCCCATGACTGGAACGATTTGCAAAAATCACTGAAGCTGGAGACTCACATCTCCCTCACTAGCTTTAAGCACCAGCTGTCAGAGCAACTCACCGATCACTGCACCTGTACATAGCCCATCTGTAAACAGCCCATCTATCTATCTACCTCATCCCCATACTGGAATTTATTTATTTATTTTGCTCCTTTGCACCCCAGTATCTCTACCTGCACATTCATCTTCTGCCACTCTACCATTCCAGTGTTTAATTGCTATATTGTAATTACTTCGCCACCATGGCCTTTTTATTTCCTTAACTTACCTCATTTACACTCACTGTATATAGACTTTTTGTTTTCTTTTGTTCTACTGTATTATTGACTGTATGTTCTGTTTATTCCATGTGTAACTCTGTGTTGTTGTATGTGTCGCACTGCTTTGCTTTATCTTGGCCAGGTCGCAGTTGCAAATGAGAACTTGTTCTCAACTAGCCTACCTGGTTAAATAAAGGTGTTCTCAACTGGCCTACCTGGTTAAATAAAGGTGTTCTCAACTGGCCTACCTGGTTAAATAAAGGTGTTCTCAACTAGCCTACCTGGTTAAATAAAGGTGTTCTCAACTAGCCTACCTGGTTAAATAAAGGTGTTCTCAACTAGCCTACCTGGTTAAATAAATGTGTTCTCAACTTGCCTACCTGGTTAAATAAAGGTGTTCTCAACTAGCCTACCTGGTTAAATAAAGGTGTTCTCAACTAGCCTACCTGGTTAAATAAAGGTGTTCTCAACTAGCCTACCTGGTTAAATAAAGGTGTTCTCAACTAGCCTACCTGGTTAAATAAAGGTGTTCTCAACTAGCCTACCTGGTTAAATAAAGGTGTTCTCAACTAGCCTACCTGGTTAAATAAAGGTGTTCTCAACTAGCCTACCTGGTTAAATAACGGTGAATTAAATAAAAAAAATAAAGTTCACTTCACAGTCAGCGTCTGTCACTGGATGTGATGCAAACACCAAGCTGTACAGTAAGTAAATATCTAGATCAGGAGTTTTTAGAATAGTCATTAGTAGAGTTTTAGGAATAGGATAGAAATAGGATAGAGAGACAGTGAAACTTTTAAGGTCTCCTCATTAGTAGAGTTTTAAGAATAGGATAGAAATAGGATAGAGAGACAGTGAAACTCTTAAGGTCTCCTCAGTAGTAGAGTTTTAGGAATATGATAGAAATAGGATAGAGAGACAGTGAAACTCTTAAGGTCTCCTCAGTAGTAGAGTTTTAGGAATAGGATAGAAATAGGATAGAGAGACAGTGAAACTCTTAAGGTCTCCTCATTAGTAGAGTTTTAGGAATAGGATAGAAATAGGATAGAGAGACAGTGAAACTCTTAAGGTCTCCTCATTAGTAGAGTTTTAAGAATGGGATAGAAATAGGATAGAGAGACAGTGAAACTCTTAAGGTCTCCTCATTAGTAGAGTTTTAGGAATAGGATAGAAATAGGATAGAGAGACAGTGAAACTCTTAAGGTCTCCTCATTAGTAGAGTTTTAAGAATGGGATAGAAATAGGATAGAGAGACAGTGAAACTCTTAAGGTCTCCTCATTAGTAGAGTTTTAAGAATAGGATAGAAATAGGATAGAGAGACAGTGAAACTCTTAAGGTCTCCTCATTAGTAGAGTTTTAAGAATAGGATAGAAATAGGATAGAGAGACAGTGAAACTCTTAAGGTCTCCTCATTAGTAGAGTTTTAAGAATAGGATAGAAATAGGATAGAGAGACAGTGAAACTCTTAAGGTCTCCTCATTAGTAGAGTTTTAAGAATAGGATAGAAATAGGATAGAGAGACAGTGAAACTCTTAAGGTCTCCTCATTAGTAGAGTTTTAAGAATAGGATAGAAATAGGATAGAGAGACAGTGAAACTCTTAAGGTCTCCTCATTAGTAGAGTTTTAGGAATAGGATAGAAATAGGATAGAGAGACAGTGAAACTCTTAAGGTCTCCTCATTAGCAATGCCTGTCCTCTAACCTTAACTAACCCTTCAGGTTCAGGATCATGGAAATGTTCACTCTGTAAACACAGACTTTCAGCTCTGGAAAAAATCCTTGTTGGATATCAAAAATATTTAGACATCTTCTGCATAGTAAAGATTATTTCATAAGTGATGGGGCTTATTGTGTGAAGAGGGAATGAGGCTGACATAGCTGAATCCTGGTCAACAACAAAGGAAAATGTGGTAGAGAAAAAGGGAGCCAGTGGGATTTTGAAGTGTGTTTGTAGAATACCTCCTTTGTTGACATCAAGGGCTGCCTGGAAAGTACAAGGAGGACCGAAAATGAAATATAGGCCTGGGCCTAGCTCTAATATCAAATAAACATTAGGCTACATTTCAAGAGTGTTTGGCTCTCAGACTACTTGGTAGTTGCTAAACTCAGGCCCCAGAGCAAATAGTAAATTAATTAATGTTTTAAATACTTAGTGCGTGCAGGCCGCAAATAAAATGTTGTATCCTTACATAACGGGGCTGAGGGCTCAAACCCCAAACAGCAATGCAGATGTAGAAGCACAGTGGCTAAGGAAAAACTACCTAGAAAAGCGGGAATCTAGGAAGAAAACTAGAGAGGAACCCAGGTTCTGAGGGGTGGCCCATCCTCTACCAGCTGTGCCGGGTAGAGAGGAACCAGACTATGAGGGGTGGCCAGTCTTCTACTGGCTGTGCCGGGTAGAGAGGAACCAGGCTATGAGGGCTGGCCAGTCTTCTACTGCCTGTGCCGGGTAGAGAGGAACCAGGCTATGAGGGGTGGCCAGTCTTCTACTGGCTGTGCCGGATAGAGAGGAACCAGGCTATGAGGGGTGGCCAGTCTTCTACTGGCTGTGCCGGGTAGAGAGGAACCAGGCTATGAGGGGTGGCCAGTCTTCTACTAGCTGTGCCGGGTAGAGAGGAACCAGGCTATGAGGGGTGGCCAGTCTTCTACTGGCTGTGCCGGGTAGAGAGGAACCAGGCTATGAGGGGTGGCCAGTCTTCTACTGGCTGTGCCGGGTAGAGAGGAACCAGGCTATGAGATTATACACTTTTAGAAAAAAGGGTTCCAAAGGGGTTCCTCGGCTGTCCCCATAGAGATTTGGTTCCAGGTAGAATTATTTTTTATTTTTTTCTTTAACCATTGTTTAACTAGAACAGATTATTAATTACAATTACGGCCTACCGGGGAACAGTGGGTTAACTGCCTTGCTCAGGGTGCAGAATGACCGATTTTTACCTTGTCAGCTCGGGGATTCAAACCCGTTTTGGTTCCAGGTAAAACACTCTGGCGAAAGGGTCCTACATGGAACCCAATTGGGTTCTACCTAGAACCAAAAGGGTTCAACATGGAACCCAAGTGGGTTCTACCTAGAACCAAAAGGGTTCAACATGGAACCCAATTGGGTTCTACCTAGAACCAAAAGCATTCTACATGCAACCAAAAAAGGGTTCTAATCAAATCAAATGTTATTTGTAACGTACACAAATTTAGCAGATGTTATTGCGGGTGTAGCGAAATGCTTGTGTTCCTAGCTCCAACAGTGCAGTAATATCTAACAATTTACAACAATGCACATAAGTCTAAAGTAAATGCATGGAATTAAGAAAATATATAAATATTAGGACGAGCAATGTTGGAGTGAAATTGACTACAAGACAGTTAAATAGAATACAGTGTGAACATATGAGATGAGTAAATGTAACGGCTTTCTTCCTGGGAAGGAGAGGAGGACCAAAATGCAGCGTGGTTAAAGTTCATGGTTCTTTAATAAGAAAAACTACACATGAACAATACAAAACAATAAATGTGGAAAACCTGAAACAGTCCTAACTGGTGCACAAAACACAAAGACAGGAAACAATCTCCCACAAAATACCCAAAGAATACCCACAGAATATGGCTGCCTAAAAATGGTTCCCAATCAGAGACAACGATAGACAGCTGCCTCTAATTGAGAACCAATCTAGGCAACCATAGACATGCAATTACCTAGAACGGGGACAGCCCCATATATTTACAAAACCCCTAGATAAGACAAAACACATCAATCCCCCATGTCAAACCCTGACCTAGGTGTGGACTCCCGGCCGCACACCTAAATCCAAAGGGGAGGGTCTGGGTGGGCGTCCATGGTGGCGGCTCTGACGCGGGACGTGGACCCCACTCCACCTTAGTCTTTGTCCGCTTTAGTCTCCTCCTAGGAACGGCGACCCTCGCCGCCGACCTAGGATTGGCGACCCTACTAAATGACCCCACTGGACTGAGGGGCAGCTCCGGACTGAGAGGTAGCTCAGGCTGGTTGACGGCTCTGGCGGCTCCTTGCAGACTGGCGGCTCTGGCAGCTTCTGGCTGAATGGCGGCTCTGGCAGCTTCCGGCTGAATGGCGGCTCTGGCAGCTTCCGGCTGAATGGCGGCTCTGGCAGCTTCTGGCTGAATTGCGGCTCTGGCAGCTTCTGGCTGAATGGCGGCTCTGGCAGCTTCCGGCTGAATGGCGGCTCTGGCAGCTTCTGGCTGAATGGCGGCTCTGGCAGCTTCTGGCTGAATGGCGGCTCTGGCAGCTTCCGGCTGAATGGCGGCTCTGGCAGCTTCTGGCTGATTGGCGGCTCTGGCGGCTCCTTGCAGACTGGCGGCTCTGGCGGCTCCTTGCAAACTGGCGGCTCTGGACAGGCGGGAGACTCTAGCAGCTCTGGACAGGTGGGAGACTCTGGCAGCTCTGGACAGGCGGGAGACTCTGGCAGCTGTGGACAGGCGGGAGACTCTGGCAGCTCTGGACAGGCGGGAGACTCTGGCAGCTCTGGACAGGCGGGAGACTCCGGCAGCTCTGGACAGGCGGGAGACTCTGGCAGCTCTGGACAGGCGGGAGACTCTGGCAGCTCTGGACAGGCGGGAGACTCCGGCAGCTCTGGACAGGCGGGAGACTCTGGCAGCTCTGGACAGGCGGGAGACTCCGGCAGCTCTGGACAGGCGGGAGACTCCGGCAGCTCTGGACAGGCGGGAGACTCTGGCAGCTCTGGACAAGCGGGAGACTCTGGCAGCTCTGGACAGGCGGGAGACTCTGGCAGCTGTGGACAGGCGGGAGACTCTGGCAGCTCTGGACAGGCGGGAGACTCCGGCAGCTCTGGACAGGCGGGAGACTCTGGCAGCTCTGGACAGGCGGGAGACTCTGGCAGCTCTGGACAGGCGGGAGACTCCGGCAGCTCTGGACAGGCGGGAGACTCTGGCAGCTCTGGACAGGCGGGAGACTCCGGCAGCTCTGGACAGGCGGGAGACTCCAGCAGCTCTGGACAGGCGGGAGACTCTGGCAGCTCTGGACATGCGGGAGACTCTGGCAGCTCTGGACAGGCGGGAGACTCTGGCAGCTGTGGACAGGCGGGAGACTCTGGCAGCTCTGGACAGGCGGGAGACTCTGGCAGCTCTGGACAGGCGGGAGACTAGCAGCTCTGGAAAGGCGGGAGACTCCGGCAGCTCTGGACAGGCGGGAGACTCCGGCAGCTCTGGACAGGCGGGAGACTCTGGCAGCTCTGGACAGGCGGGAGACTCCGGCAGCTCTGGACAGGCGGGAGACTCTGGCAGCTCTGGACAGGCGGGAGACTCCGGCAGCTCTGGACAGGCGGGAGACTCTGGCAGCTCTGGACAGGCGGGAGACTCTGGCAGCTCTGGACAAGCGGGAGACTCTAGCAGCTCTGGAAAGGCGGGAGACTCTGGCAGCTCTGGACAGGCGGGAGACTCTAGCAGCTCTGGAAAGGCGGGATAATCTAGCGGCGCTGGAGAGGCGAGGCGCACTGTAGGCCTGGTGCGTGGTGCCGGCGCTGGTGGTACTGGGCCGAGGACACGCACCTCAGGGCGAGTGTGTGGAGGAGGAACAGGGAGTACTGGGCTCTGGACACGCACAGGAAGCCTGGTGCAGGGAGCTGCCACCGGAGGGCTGGTGCGTGGAGGTGGCACTGGATAGACCGGACTGTGCAAGTTCCAAGCTGTTTAAAGGCACCGTCAACTTAGTGTATGTAAACTTCTGGAATTGTGATACAGTGAATTATAAGTGAAATAATCTGTCTGTAAACAATTGTTGGAAAAATGACTTGTGTCATGCACAAAGGAGATGTCCTAACCGACTTGACAAAGCTATAGTTAGTTAACAAGAATTTGTGGAGTGGTTGAAAAATAAGGTTTAATGACTCCAACCTAAGTGTTTGTAAACTTCCGACTTCAACTGTGTATAGGGCAGCGGCCTCTAAGGTGCAGGGTTGCGTAACCGGGTAGTTGTCAGCTAGTGGTGGCTATTTAACAGTCTGATGGCCTTGAGATAGAAGCTGTTTTTCAGTCTCTCGGTCCAAGCTTTGATGCACCTGTACTGACCTCGCCTTTTGGATGATAGCGGGTTGAACAGGCCGAGCTGAAATGTCTGGAGTCAGTAAGTACGCCGTCTGGACAGGATCCTCTCGATTGTGCATCTGTACAAGTTTTTGAGGGTTTTAGGTGACAAGACAAATGTTTTCAGCCTCCTGAGGTTGAAGAGGCACTGTTGCGCCTTCTTCACCACACTGTCTGTGTGGGTGGACCATTTCAGATCGTCGGTGATGTGTATGTCGAGGAACTTGAAGCTTTTCACCTTCTCCACTGCAGTCACGTCGATGTGGACAGGGGCGAGCTCGCTCTGCTGTTTCCTTCACGTTCAGCTTCTTTGTTTTATTGATGTTGAGGGAAGAGGTTATTTTCCTGGAACCACTCTGCCAGGGCCCTCGCCTCCTCCTTGTAGGCTTACCAACAATGACCTCCTCATCTTTGTTGGTAATCAGGCCTACAACTGTTGTATCGTCTGCAAACTTGATGATTGAGTTGGAGGCGCGCGTGGCCACACAGTCATGGGTGAACAGCGAGTACAGGAGGGAGCTGAGAACGCATGCTTGTAGGGCCTCAGTGTTGAGGATCAGTGAAGTGGAGGTGATGTTTCCTACCTTCACCACCTGGGGGCGACCTGTCAGGAAGTCTATAACCGAGTTGTTAATGATGAGCTTGGAGGGTACTTTGGTGTTGAATGCTGAGCTATAATCAATGAACAGCATTCTTCCATAGGTATTCCTCTTGTCCAGATGGGCAGTGCGATGGCGATATGCAAATTGAGGTGAGTCTAGGGTGACAGGTAAGGTGGAGGTGATGTGATTCTTGAATAGTCTCTCAAAGCACTTCATGATGACAGAAGTGAGTGCTACGGGGCGATAGTAATTTACTTCAGTTACCATTGCTTTCTTAGGTACAGGAATAATGGTAGACATCTTGAAGCATGTGGGGACAGCAGACTGGGATAGTGAAGATTGAACATGTCCGTAAACACTTCAGCCAGCTGCTCTGCGCATGTGGCAAGGGAATCCGTAAGGTCCCTTAGTCGAGCAGATTTATTGAATATCCCTTTGATCCTGGTGAAGTTATTAATTACACATTGAATGGTGTATCAATAAACCCAGTCACTACAAAGATAAAGAAGTCCTTCCTAACTCAGTTGCCAGAGAGGAAGGAAACTGCTCAGGGATTTCACCGGGAGGCCAATGATGAATTTAAAACAGTTACAGAGTTTAATGGCTGTGATAGGAGAACACTGAGGATGGATCAACAACATTGGAGTTACTCCACAATACTAACCTAAATGACAGAGTTTAATGGCTGTGATAGGAGACAACTGAGGATGGATCAACAACATTGTAGTTACTCCACAATACTAACCTAAATGACAGAGTTTAATGGCTGTGATAGGAGAACACTGAGGATGGATCAACAACATTGTAGTTACTCCACATTACTAACCTAAATGACAGAGTGAAAAGAAGGAAGCCTGTACAGAAACATGCTTCCTGTTTGCATCAAGGCACTAAAGTAATATTGTAAAAAATGTGTCAAAGCAAGGGGGAAGGGGGAAGAGGGAAGGGGGAAGAGAGAAGGGGGAAGGGGGAAGGGGGAAGAGGGAAGGGGGAAGGAGGAATAGGGAAGAGGGAAGGAGGAATGGGGAAGATGGAAGGGGGAAGGAGGAATGGGGAAGAGGGAAGGAGGAATGGGAAAGAGGGAAGAGGAGAGAGGGAATGGGGAAGAGGGAAGGGGAAAGGAGGAATAGGGAAGAGGGAAGGAGGAATGGGGAAGATGGAAGGGGGAAGGAGGAATGGGGAAGAGGGAAGGAGGAATGGGAAAGAGGGAAGAGGAGAGAGGGAATGGGGAAGAGGGAAGGGGAAAGGAGGAATAGGGAAGGAGGAATGGGGAAGAGGGAAGAGGAGAGAGGGAATGGGGAAGAGGGAAGGGAAAGGAGGAATAGGGAAGGAGGAATGGGGAAGAGGGAAGAGAGAAGGGGAAGGGGGAAGGGGGAAGAGAGAAGGGGGAAGGGGGAAGAGGGAAGAGGGAAGGAGGAATGGGGAAGATGGAAGTGGGAAGAGAGAAGGGGGAAGAGGGAAGGGGGAACACAGAAGGGGGAAGAGGGAAGGGGGAGGAGGGAAGGGGGAAGTGGGAATGGGGAAGATGGAAGTGGGAAGAGAGAAGGGGGAAGATGGAAGTGGGAAGAGGGAAGAGAGAAGGGGGAAGGGGGAAGAGGGAAGGGGGAAGAGGGAAGAGAGAAGGGGGAAGGGGAAGGGGGGAGAGGGAAGGGGGAAGGGGGAAGAGGGAAGGGGGAAGAGAGAAGGGGAAGGAGGAATGGGGAAGATGGAAGGGGGAAGGAGGAATGGGGAAGAGGGAAGGAGGAATGGGAAAGAGGGAAGAGGAGAGAGGGAATGGGGAAGAGGGAAGGGGAAAGGAG
The DNA here is from genome assembly GCF_023373465.1 of Oncorhynchus keta. Taxonomy (NCBI): domain Eukaryota; kingdom Metazoa; phylum Chordata; class Actinopteri; order Salmoniformes; family Salmonidae; genus Oncorhynchus; species Oncorhynchus keta. The sequence continues at coordinate 303,385 of NC_068449.1, forward strand.
GAATAGGGAAGAGGGAAGGAGGAATGGGGAAGATGGAAGGGGGAAGGAGGAATGGGGAAGAGGGAAGGAGGAATGGGAAAGAGGGAAGAGGAGAGAGGGAATGGGGAAGAGGGAAGGGGAAAGGAGGAATAGGGAAGGAGGAATGGGGAAGAGGGAAGAGGAGAGAGGGAATGGGGAAGAGGGAAGGGGAAAGGAGGAATAGGGAAGGAGGAATGGGGAAGAGGGAAGAGAGAAGGGGGAAGGGGGAAGGGGGAAGAGAGAAGGGGGAAGGGGGAAGAGGGAAGAGGGAAGGAGGAATGGGGAAGAGGGAAGGAGGAATGGGAAAGAGGGAAGAGGAGAGAGGGAATGGGGAAGAGGGAAGGGGAAAGGAGGAATAGGGAAGGAGGAATGGGGAAGAGGGAAGAGAGAAGGGGAAGGGGAAGGGGGAAGGAGGAATGGGGAAGAGGGAAGAGAGAAGGGGGAAGGGGGAAGGGGGAAGGAGGAATGGGGAAGAGGGAAGGAGGAATGGGAAAGAGGGAAGAGGAGAGAGGGAATGGGGAAGAGGGAAGGGGAAAGGAGGAATAGGGAAGGAGGAATGGGGAAGAGGGAAGAGGGAAGGGGGAAGGGGGAAGGGGGAAGAGAGAAGGGGGAAGGGGGAAGGGGGAAGAGGGAAGGGGGAAGGAGGAATGGGGAAGAGGGAAGGAGGAATGGGGAAGATGGAAGGGGGAAGGAGGAATGGGGAAGAGGGAAGGGGGAAGGAGGAATAGGGAAGGAGGAATGGGAAAGAGGGAAGAGGAGAGAGGGAATGGGGAAGAGGGAAGGGGAAAGGAGGAATAGGGAAGGAGGAATGGGGAAGAGGGAGGGGGGAAGAGGGAAGGGGGAGGAGCGATAGGGAAGGAGGAATGGGGAAGAGGGAAGGGGGAAGGGGGAAGAGGGAAGGGGGAAGGAGGAATAGGGAAGGAGGAATGGGGAAGAGGGAAGGAGGAATGGGGAAGATGGAAGGGGGAAGGAGGAATGGGGAAGAGGGAAGAGGGAAGGAGGAATAGGGAAGGAGGAATGGGGAAGAGGGAAGAGGAGAGAGGGAATGGGGAAGAGGGAAGGGGGAAGGAGGAATGGGGAAGAGGGAAGAGGGAAGGAGGAATAGGGAAGGAGGAATGGGGAAGAGGGAAGAGGAGAGAGGGATGGGGAAGAGGGAAGGAGGAATGGGAAAGAGGGAAGAGGAGAGAGGGAATGGGGAAGAGGGAAGGGGGAAGAGGGAAGGGGGAGGAGCGATAGGGAAGGAGGAATGGGGAAGAGGGAAGGGGGAAGAGAAAAGGGGGAAGAGGGAAGGGGGAGGGGGAAGAGGGAAGAGGGAAGAGGGAAGGGGGAAGGGGGAAGGGGGAAGAGGGAAGAGGGAAGGGGGAAGATGGAAGGGGGAAGAGGGAAGGGGGAAGGGGGAAGAGGGAAGAGGGAAGAGGGAAGAGGGAAGAGGGAAGGGGGAAGAGGGAAGGAGGAATGGGGAAGAGGCGGGGGAAGGGGGAATGGGGAATGGGGAAGGGGGAAGGGGAAGAGGGAAGGGGAAAGGGAAGGGGGAAGAGGGAAGGGGGAAGGGGAAAGAGGAAAGGGGGAAGAGGGAAGGAGGAAGAGGGAAGGGGGAAGAGGGAAGGGGAAGAGGAAGGGGAAGAGGAAGGGGGAATTGGGAATGGGGAAGGGGGAATGGGGAAGGGGGAAGAGAGAAGGGGGAAGAGGGAAGGGGAAGGGGGAAGGGGAAAGGGGAAGAGGGAAGAGGGAAGAGGGAAGGGGGAAGAGGGAAGGGGGAAGGGGGAAGGGGGAAGAGGGAAGGGGGAAGAGGGAAGAGGGAAGGGGGAAGGGGGAATGGGGAAGGGGAAGAGGGAAGGGGGAAGAGGGAAGGGGGAAGAGGGAAGAGCGAAGTGGGAGGCGAGGTTCGGCAGGTTATCAGTAATAGTAGCAGCAACAGACAATGACAGACAAAATGGTTGTTTGTTTGATAACATGAGATAATTAGTACAATTCCCTTTCCTAATAAACAACTACGGACAGGTACAGTACATCTCCCTTGTCTCACATACCCTTAATATATAAAGCAATCAATCCCTAATATATCACAATATGATAGACAACAGGTACCAAAAGGCAGACCATATGCTATCTCGGCCATTTCCTTCTCAGCCACAATCCAGGTGTGGAAAGCTCTTAGATACTTACCCAGAAAGACTCACAGCTGTAATCACTGTCAAAGGTGCTTCTACAAACAATTGACTCAGGGGTGTGAATATTTATGCAAATAAGATTTGCATAAATGTCCCAAAATACTCTGTTCACTTTGTCATTATGGGGTATTGTGTGTAGATGGGTGATTTAATCCATTTTGAATTCAGGTTGTAACGTAACAAAATGTGGAATAAATCGAGGGGTATTAATTATTTCTGAAGGCACTAAATTACAGCGCTGTAAAGCTCATACAATGAGCTTACAGCATCCCCTAGTGGCTATATGGGTTCATTGCAGTCTTGGCCACCCCCACCGAAGCCCCCGGGCAGATATATACTGTCTATGGCAGATGGCTAGCTGCAGATGGATGAAAAATAACACAGAATTAGAAGGTTGAACACAGCATCCTGTCTATTAATAGCTTGAATAATAAACATGTATTTTCTGGAAGCTTTCGGGATCTTTAATAAGGTAAGCGAGTTACTGGGTAACTACTGTTTTCGATTTGTTTTCTGCTAAAGCCTAGGAAACGTGACATTGTATAAAAATCCTAGTGGTCAATCGTTTACAATTATAGGCTTCATATGGACTAGATAGGCCTTAGGTATATTGCTGCAAAATAGATAAGAAATGCAATACTGCTATATTTTGGAAAATAATCTAATATTATAATCCAATATTATTCTATTGTTGCAGTAATATAATATTGTCGTTTTATAATGTAAGATGAGCAGACAAAGGGAGACGGGGAGATTGTATTGCAGTGCCATTGCACAATATTTTTTTGTTTTATCATATTGTCAACCACCAGCAGCAGAAGCAGGCGGGGGCTGTAGTAGCGGATGAAGAGATGAGATGGAGAGATGGAGAGATGCGGGAGAGAGCAGAACAGCAGGTGGAGACTGAGCACGCCAGCCCAGCACAGAGACTAAAACCGACCCCCACAGAACATAGCCTAGCTATTTGCGGTTAAAAAAATATATAATAATAATAATAATTATTATTATTATTATTATTATTAGAATAGAAGCTGCAGATAAATGTAAACACGAAGATTTGAAAGACATGCATCGAGTCGTGTCATCAAGAACGGCCCTGTGTAACAGAGGGAGAAAGACGGCGTCTGTGTCGCGTCGCTCAGAGGTCGCGGCGACGTCTGTGATCTTCCATCGCTGTCAGCGCACAGAGTAATTCCTCCGTCACCTGGTAGTGTGCAGGGTGTGGAGGGGACTAAAAACGCACTCATTTGGAACTAGATTAGCATCGGTTTAGGAAACAATCGTTAAAGTGGCAGGTTAGTGACGGTTTTGTTTCAGTCAGTAGGTTATAGCCTATACATATTACTGATCATTGTTTTAATCTGGGGGGGGGGGGACTATCTCGGTTTGGGGTGAGATGTGTCATCTGTGTTGACTATCTGTTGATGCGATGTGACAGGAGTTGTTTTGGTAGACGATGTGACAGGAGTTGTTTTGGTAGACGATGTGACAGGAGTTGTTTTGGTAAACGATGTGACAGGAGTTGTTTTGGTAGACGATGTGACAGGAGTTGTTTTGGTAAACGATGTGACAGGAGTTGTTTTGGTAAACGATGTGACAGGAGTTGTTTTGGTAAACGATGTGACAGGAGTTGTTTTGGTAAACGATGTGACAGGAGTTGTTTTGGTAAACGATGTGACAGGAGTTGTTTTGGTAAACGATGTGACAGGAGTTGTTTTGGTAAACGATGTGACAGGAGTTGTTTTGGTAAACGATGTGACAGGAGTTGTTTTGGTAAACGATGTGACAGGAGTTGTTGACAGGAGTTGTTTTGGTAAACGATGTGACAGGAGTTGTTTTGGTAAACGATGTGACAGGAGTTGTTTTGGTACGATGTGACAGGAGTTGTTTTGACGATGTGACAGGAGTTGTTTTGGTATGACAGGAGTTGTTTTGACGATGTGAGGAGTTGTTTTGGTAATGTGACAGGAGTTGTTTTGACATGTGACAGGAGTTGTTTTGGTAAACGATGTGACAGGAGTTGTTTTTGATGTGACAGGAGTTGTTTTGGTAAACGATGTGACAGGAGTTGTTTTGGTAAACGATGTGACAGGAGTTGTTGTTTTGGTAAACGATGTGACAGGAGTTGTTTTGTAAACGATGTGACAGGAGTTGTTTTGGTAAACGATGTGACAGGAGTTGTTTTGGTAGACGATGTGACGATGTGACAGGAGGAGTTGTTTTGGTAAACGATGTGACAGGAGTTGTTTTGGTAAACGATGTGACAGGAGTTGTTTTGGTAGACGATGTGACAGGAGTTGTTTTGGTAAACGATGTGACAGGAGTTGTTTTGGTAAACGATGTGACAGGAGTTGTTTTGGTAAACGATGTGACAGGAGTTGTTTTGGTAGACGATGTGACAGGAGTTGTTTTGGTAAACGATGTGACAGGAGTTGTTTTGGTAAACGATGTGACAGGAGTTGTTTTGGTAGACGATGTGACAGGAGTTGTTTTGGTAGACGATGTGACAGGAGTTGTTTTGGTAGACGATGTGACAGGAGTTGTTTTGGTAGACGTAGGCCTGCAGACATAGCCTAATATATCAGCTTTAACATGGTAATACACTATGTTTGATGTGTTTAGGCCTATGAATGACTTATTAATAAGTAAAAAATTGTATTATTTTCAATATCTTTAATAAAAATAAAAAATAAATATATATATATATATACTGCTCTATTCTATTCTCTGTAATGCACATTTAATTGGGATGTGGAAAAAATAGCCTGTAACAAGGGGTCAGTCTGTTAGGCTGTGTGTTCGACCTGAGTATCATATGTGCAGCAGGCATCCTGTGCCTGTTCATAGCCATGTAAAAGAATTCATATCAATGAATAGGTTCCTCCATCATCGTAGGATAATGCCATTACTTCTTGTTTGTCGGTTAATGAAAGTCCCCTGAAGATAGAAGGGCCTCAACAGGAACATAATCAGCGAATGTGAATCATGTATGAATGTCTACAGCAAGAAGCATCGTCCGTCGCATGTCAAATATGTGCTAGATATTCCCTCACCCACACAGACAGACATACAGACAGATTAAGCCCTGGACAGAGTAGGACAGAGATTGCCTGATATAATCCTGCTGCTTAAATTTCTGTCTTCTATTCACCCCATTCCTCTACATTAATTCCCTCCTCACCTCCTCCCTCTCTTGTTCTAATATTAGCCAGCTATGGTTGACCCGTCTGAGCCAGAGGAGCAGACCAAGGGGAAACAGATGGATGCCTTGCCGGTGGCCTCTCCACCCACCAGACTACCAGACCAGGCCTCTCCACCCACCAGACTACCAGACCAGGCCTCTCCACCCACCAGACTACCAGACCAGGCCTCTCCACCCACCAGACTACCAGACCAGGCCTCTCCACCCACCAGACTACCAGACCAGGCCTCTCCACCCACCAGACTACCAGACCAGGCCTCTCCACCCACCAGACTACCAGACCAGGCCTCTCCACCCACCAGACTACCAGACCAGGCCTCTCCACCCACCAGACTACCAGACCAGGCCTCTCCACCCACCAGACTACCAGACCAGGCCTCTCCACCCACCAGACTACCAGACCAGGCCTCTCCACCCACCAGACTACCAGACCAGGCCTCTCCACCCACCAGACTACCAGACCAGGCCTCTCCACCCACCAGACTACCAGACCAGGCCTCTCCACCCACCAGACTACCAGACCAGGCCTCTCCACCCACCAGACTACCAGACCAGGCCTCTGCACCCACCAGACTACCAGACCAGGCCTCTCCGCCCACCAGACTACCAGATCAAGCCTCTCCACCCACCAGACTACCAGATCAAGCCTCTCCACCCACCAGACTACCAGACCAGGCCTCTCCTCCCACCAGACTACCAGATCAGGCCTCTCCACCCACCAGACTACCAGACCAGGCTGATGGGAAAGCAACAGAGGAGGGCGAGGATGGGGGTGGCAATGATGCAGAGACCACACCCATACACTCTGCTGGGCTGGGGGAGAGGATGGTAGCTCCTCCCCCTGTTGCACAGGAGGCCAGTCCTCCCAGTCCAAACACCCAGCCCCAGCTTCAGGGCCCTCCGGAGAGGCAGCTTCAGCTTCCTCACCTTGCCCCTCCAGACTTCCAGCCTCCCACTCCACATACCCAGCTACAGAGCCCTCAGGTCAGTCTGGAGGCAGCAACCCCCCTGTCGAACAGCAGCCAAGCTCTGAACCCTCTACCTCAAGACCTCCAGCCTCCAAGCGGCGACCCAGAGCCCAGAGAACCATGCCCCAAGCTGCACCTGGACCTATATAACTTCGACACCCCGGTGGCAGAGGGAAGCCGTTATGTCCTGACCAGCCCCCGCTCCTTGGAGGCCTGCGCCCGCTGCGGGGTCAAACCCGTGGAGATCTTGTCGCGCCCGTTGTCAGACTTCGCCCGCGAGGCCCCGGGACGCTCCATGCGCGTGGCGACGGGCATGTTTGAGGTGTATGAGAAGGACAGGCACGCCAAGCTGAGAGCATGCCGGGAGGAGAGAGACAGGATCATACGGGAAGATAAGAGGAGAATCCTTCAGGCTGCATCATCAACAGAGGAACAGCACAGAGCACCAGTCACATCCAGCTTAACGCCGCTATCTAAACCAGGCCCTGTGGCCTCTAGTCCTACTAAATCTAAACCTTCCCCCAGTAGTATAGGACGGGCCTCTAGAGCTGCTTCTACAACACCAGGTCCAAGCATTAATAAAACTAGTACAAATCTTCTAGCTAAAAGTAGCTCTCTGCAGTCTTCTAAGAGCAGCTCATTCAGCTCTGCGTCCTCATCATCTAGAGGTCTGGACTGTGGTTTTGGTTCAGCTAAACATCCTAAATCCTCAGAACTAACCAAAGCACCCCGCCCTGTCTCAGGTCCACCTCCAGTGGTCAGAAAGATCCCCAGCAGCAGCACCACCACCACCACTCCGAAAGCCTCCAACACCTTCCCCAGATCAGCCTCCAAACCTTCCTCTTTCCCCAGAACAACCACCTCCATGACATCCACCATCTTCAAGAGTTCCGTGCAGAGCCCAGTCACCCCGACTACAGCAGCTCTCAATGGCATCACAGGGGGTCTCGGAGGGCCGTTCCCTCACCACAACGGCCACCCTGTGTCCACTCCAAAGGGCAGAGGGAAGAGCCACTCCCTTGAGTCCCTACAAAGGAGGATGGATACAATCTCCACCTCTACCACCACCTCCACCACCACCTGCACCTCCTCTGGAGAGGAGTCCGGCGCCTCCTCCTCCTACAGCTGGGATGGACCCAGAGACCCCTGGGCCAAGTCCTCCTCCCCCCGTGCCCGCACCCTGGCCACCTTCAACTCCTTGATGGGGAGGAGCCTTAGCCTTGGGGACCTCAGCCACTCCCTCCAGACCACCCAGAAGGTAGAGCGTATCGTCAAGGAGGTGCGGCGGCGGGGGCTGAAGGCGGTTCCAGAGCGGGACAGGAAGATCGCTGCTCTGATGCTGGCTCGGTACCAGGAGGAGGACATCATGAGCCAGACGCGCTACGTGGCTCACCTGCAGTGGGACAGCGAGAAGCGCCTGGGGGACCTACAGCGGGAGCAGGAGGACCGGGAGAAGCAACGGGCGGTGCTGCAGTGCCAGCGGGCGTGGCAGTCGCAGGTGTCCCACCGCCAGCGTCGGCTCAGCCAGCAGGAGAGAGAGTCGTCGGCCGCTAAGCTGCGTCAGGTGGCGGAGAGCGAGGAGCGGTGGAGGGAGCTGGCAGAGCTACAAGAGAGCAGTAGGCAGCAGAGGCTCCAGCAGGCTGCCAGGGAGGAGAAACAGAAGAAGGAACAGCAGGAGCAGAACCTCAAGGCTCTAGAGGAGGACAGGGCTGCAGTGCTGGAGCAGGAGCAGCTACTCCTCAAGGAGAAACTTACCATTGCTGAGCTGAAGAAGCAGGAGAAGGAGCACCAGGCCCACGAGGAGCGCCGGGGACTGAACCGGGCCGAGAGGAGGCGCCACGCAGCCCTGATCAAGGAGATCGCCCGGAGAGAGGAGGAGGAGCGGGAGGATGCACGGAAGGCTGCTGAGGAGAAGCTGAGCCGTTCCCTGGAGAACTATGAACAGATCGTAGAGAGGAGAGACAAAGACCTGAAGGAGAAGGCTAAGAGGGAGGAGCAGCAGATTCAGAAGGCAAGGAGGTCTGCGGAGAATAGGGAGAAACAGCAGCAACAGCAGGTGGAGGCCCGGGCCAAGGAAGCAGAGAGACGGGCCCAGCAGGCAGCTCTGGTGGCAGAGGAGAGGGCCAAGGAGAAATCCCAGAGAGCAGTACAGAGCAGGCAGGAGAAGGAGAGACTACAACGACTCAACAGACAGCGTGTGGAAGGGGAAGAGCTAGCCAGGAGGATGGAGCTCCTCCAGTCCATCGAGAGGAAGCTGGAGAAGAGTGAGCAGATCTTCAGGGAGAAGAGAGCCGTGCTGGAGAGCGCTCGCTCTACCGCCCGCGCCTCCTTCCACGTACGGGACCGGGTCAGGGAGGAGACCAACATGAGGACCTTTGATAAGATGGATCTAGAGGCCCAGTTCCAGTTCAAAGCCAGCCTTGATGACAAGTGATGAGGCACACCTTCATGCTACTGGTGAACTACTGGTTACTGGTAACTACTGGTTACTGGTAACTACTGGTTACTACTAGTTAATACCCTGGACTACTGGTAACTACTGGTTACTACCCTGGACTACTGGTAACTACTGGTTACTACCCTGGACTACTGGTTCCTGGTAACTACTGACTACTCTAGACTACTGGTAACTACTGGTTACTACCCTGGACTACTGGTAACTTCTGGTTACTACCCGGGACTACTGGTTCCTGGTAACTACTGACTAGCCTGGACTACTGGTAACTACTGGTTACTACCCAGGACTACTGGTTCCTGGTACCTACTGACTACCCTCGACTACTGGTAACTACTGGTTACTACCCGGGACTACTGGTTCCTGGTAACTACTGATTACCCTTGACTAATGGTAACTACTGGTTACTAACCTGGACTACTGATTCCTGGTAACTACTGACTAGCCTGGACTACTGGTAACTACTGGTTACTACCCGGGACTACTGGTTCCTGGTAACTACTGACTACCCTGGACTACTGGTAACTACTGGTTACTACCCTGGACTACTGGGAACTACTGGTTACTACCCGGGACTACTGGTTCCTGGTAACTACTGACTATCCTCGACTACTGGTAACTACTGGTTACTACCCTGGACTACTGGTAACTACTGGTTACTACCCGGGGCTACTGGTTCCTGGTAACTACTGACTACCCTGGACTACTGGTTCCTGGTAACTACTGACTAACCTGGACTACTGGTAACTACTGGTTACTACCCGGGACTACTGGTTAGTGGTAACTACTGACTACCCTGGACTACTGGTTCCTGGTAACTACTGACTACCCTGGACTACTGGTTCCTGGTAACTACTGACTACCCTGGACTACTGGTTCCTGGTAACTACTGACTACCCAGGACTACTGGTAACTACCCTGGACTACTGGTAACTACTGGTTACTACCGGGGCTACTGGTTCCTGGACTAACCTGGACTACTGGTAACTACTGGTTACTACCCGGGACTAACTACTGGTTCCTGGTTACTACCCGGGACTACTGGTTCCTGGTAACTACTGACTACCCTGGACTACTGGTAACTACTGACTAGCCTGGACTACTGGTTCCTAGTAACTACTGACTACCCTGGACTACTGGTAACTACTGACTAGCCTGGACTACTGGTTCCTGGTAACTACTGACTACCCTGGACTACTGGTTCCTGGTAACTACTGACTAGCCTGGACTACTGGTATCTACTGGTTACTAGTTACTGCTGTTAACTACTGGTTACTACCCTGGATTACTGGTTACTACTGGTTACCATGTGCTTGGCTATAGCCAGGGTTGGACAGGTTACTTTGTAAATGTAATTCGTTACAGTTGCTAGCTACCTGTGCAAAATCAACTTTTGGATTACCCAAACTCAGTAACGTAATCTGATTCCTTTGGATTACTTTTCCCTTAAGAGGCATTAGAAGAGGTCTAAAAGGATCCATCCAACACATTTGGTGTGTCATCATAGTGCTCTCTGATTGGTGGTCATCATTTGGTGTGTCATCATAGTGCTCTCTGATTGGTGGTCATCATTTGGTGTGTCATCATAGTGCTCTCTGATTGGTGGTCATCATTTGGTGTGTCATCATAGTGCTCTCTGATTGGTGGTCATCATTTGGTGTGTCATCATAGTGCTCTCTGATTGGTGGTCATCATTTGGTGTGTCATCATAGTGCTCTCTGATTGGCGGACATCATTTGGTGTGTCATCATAGTGCTCTCTGATTGGTGGTCATCATTTGGTGTGTCATCATAGTGCTCTCTGATTGGTGGTCATCATTTGGTGTGTCATCATAGTGCTCTCTGATTGGTGGTCATCATTTGGTGTGTCATCATAATGGTGTCTGATTGGTGGTCATCATTTGGTGTGTCATCATAGTGCTCTCTGATTGGTGGTCATCATTTGGTGTGTCATCATAGTGCTCTCTGATTGGTGGTCATCATTTGGTGTGTCATCATAGTGCTCTCTGATTGGTGGACATCATTTGGTGTGTCATCATAGTGCTCTCTGATTGGTGGACATCATTTGGTGTGTCATCATAGTGCTCTCTGATTGGTGGTCATCATTTGGTGTGTCATCATAGTGCTCTCTGATTGGTGGTCATCATTTGGTGTGTCATCATAGTGCTCTCTGATTGGTGGTCATCATTTGGTGTGTCATCATAGTGCTCTCTGATTGGTGGTCATCATTTGGTGTGTCATCATAGTGCTCTCTGATTGGTGGTCATCATTTGGTGTGTCATCATAGTGCTCTCTGATTGGTGGTCATCATTTGGTGTTTCATCATAATGGTGTCTGATTGGTGGTCATCATTTGGTGTGTCATCATAGTGCTCTCTGATTGGTGGTCATCATTTGGTGTGTCATCATAGTGCTCTCTGATTGGTGGTCATCATTTGGTGTTTCATCATAATGGTGTCTGATTGGTGGTCATCATTTGGTGTGTCATCATAGTGCTCTCTGATTGGTGGTCATCATTTGGTGTGTCATCATAGTGCTCTCTGATTGGTGGTCATCATTTGGTGTGTCATCATAGTGCTCTCTGATTGGTGGTCATCATTTGGTGTGTCATCATAGTGCTCTCTGATTGGTGGTCATCATTTGGTGTTTCATCATAATGGTGTCTGATTGGTGGTCATCATTTGGTGTGTCATCATAGTGCTCTCTGATTGGTGGTCATCATTTGGTGTGTCATCATAGTGCTCTCTGATTGGTGGTCATCATTTGGTGTGTCATCATAGTGCTCTCTGATTGGTGGTCATCATTTGGTGTGTCATCATAGTGCTCTCTGATTGGTGGTCATCATTTGGTGTGTCATCATAGTGCTCTCTGATTGGTGGTCATCATTTGGTGTTTCATCATAATGGTGTCTGATTGGTGGTCATCATTTGGTGTGTCATCATAGTGCTCTCTGATTGGTGGACATCATTTGGTGTGTCATCATAGTGCTCTCTGATTGGTGGACATCATTTGGTGTGTCATCATAGTGCTCTCTGATTGGTGGACATCATTTGGTGTGTCATCATAGTGCTCTCTGATTGGTGGTCATCATTTGGTGTGTCATCATAGTGCTCTCTGATTGGTGGTCATCATTTGGTGTGTCATCATAGTGCTCTCTGATTGGTGGTCATCATTTGGTGTGTCATCATAGTGCTCTCTGATTGGTGGTCATCATTTGGTGTGTCATCATAGTGCTCTCTGATTGGTGGACATCATTTGGTGTGTCATCATAGTGCTCTCTGATTGGTGGACATCATTTGGTGTGTCATCATAGTGCTCTCTGATTGGTGGACATCATTTGGTGTGTCATCATAGTGCTCTCTGATTGGTGGTCATCATTTGGTGTGTCATCATAGTGCTCTCTGATTGGTGGTCATCATTTGGTGTGTCATCATAGTGCTCTCTGATTGGTGGTCATCATTTGGTGTGTCATCATAGTGCTCTCTGATTGGTGGTCATCATTTGGTGTGTCATCATAGTGCTCTCTGATTGGTGGTCATCATTTAGTGTGTCATCTTAGTGCTCTCTGACTGCTTATAGCCTCCTAACTAGCTTCAATGCTGCACAGCTTTAAAACATGTGTCTCTCATGAGGAATGGTGTTTCCTGTCCTATGATGACCCTTTCCTCTTTACACCTCACCCATTTATTTGGTGAAATCAGAATCATTCCTTTGTATTGTTTAGACATATTATCTTAAAGCCAAAAGTACACTTTATAATATGCAAATCAATGAAGAAGAAAAATAAATAAAATAAAATAGTGTATGCAGGTTGACTTGGACAAAGATCTGCTCTTGTGGATTATAAACCAACAGTTTGGGACATAATATATTATGTGGATCAGAGTGTTCCACCTAGTAACACAGCCCCCTCCATGCTCCCTCTTTATCAGATCTACCCAACTGAGAGCTGTGCTGTTGGAATGAAAAGAACCATTGTTGCCCTGGGAAGCACAACTCCATGACAACTAGCCACATTGGCTGCTTTTAACGGAGCCCTTCTCTTTCTGTAGGGGGAGAGAGAATCAGATAGAAAGGGGAAAGGAAAGCACAAGTGAGTGGTCTGAGAGCCCTACAGCAGACCAGGGACTATTTTGTGTGTTGTGATGCAGATGGAGAAACTGTGTGTTGTACACTCTTAGAAAAAAAGGTGCTATCTAGAATCTACAAGGGTTCTTCGGCTGTCCCCATAGGAGAACCCTTTGAAGAACCCTGTTTGGATCCATGTAGAACCCTTTCCAGAGAGGGTTCTACATGGAATCCAAAAGAGTTTTACCCGGAACCGAAAAGGGTTCTCCTATGGTGGCAGCCGAATAACCCGTTTGGAAGTCGTTTTTCTAAGTGTGTAGTGTATTCTGTACTGTGCTGTTTCTGAGCCCTTGGCTGTACTCTCCTGTCTTCACCGTACGGCCGAGCCGACCAACCAACCGCTGACGAAGCAGCTGTGGCAGAGCAACGTGACATCACTCAGAGTGATGTCAGCACAACACAACCCAGCCAGCTGCTGATGAGGCATCAGAGAGATCCCTGATTCCACTGCAGTATAGAATCTACCTGGCCCCTGATTCTACTGTAGAATAGAATTTACCTGGCCCCTGATTCTACTGCAGTATAGAATCTACCTGGCCCCTGATTCTACTGCAGTATAGAATCTACCTGGCCCCTGATTCTACTGCAGTATAGAATCTACCTGGCCCCTGATTCTACTGCAGTATAGAATCTACCTGGTCCCTGATTCTACTGTAGAATATAATCTACCTGGCCCCTGATTCTACTGCAGTATAGAATCTACCTGGTCCCTGATTCTACTGCAGTATAGAATCTACCTGGCCCCTGATTCTACTGCAGTATAGAATCTACCTGGCCCCTGATTCTACTGCAGTATAGAATCTACCTGGTCCCTGATTCTACTGTAGAATATAATCTACCTGGCCCCTGATTCTACTGCAGTATAGAATCTACCAGTATAATCTACCTGGCCCCTGATTCTACTGCAGTATAGAATCTACCTGGCCCCTGATTCTACTGCATCTACCTGGCCCCTGATTCTATAGAATCTACCTGGCCCCTGATTCTACTGCAGTATAGAATCTACCTGGCCCCTGATTCTACTGCAGTATAGAATCTACCTGGCCCCTGATTCTACTGCAGTATAGAATCTACCTGGCCCCTGATTCTACCAGAATATAATCTACCCCCTGATTCTACTGCAGTATAGAATCTACCTGGCCCCTGATTCTACTGTAGAATATAATCTACCTGGCCCCTGATTCTACTGCAGTATAGAATCTACCTGGCCCCTGATTCTACTGCAGTATAGAATCTACCTGGTCCCTGATTCTACTGTAGAATATAATCTACCTGGCCCCTGATTCTACTGTAGAATATAATCTACCTGGCCCCTGATTCTACTGTAGAATATAATCTACCTGGCCCCTGATTCTACTGTAGAATATAATCTACCTGGCCCCTAATTCTACTGTAGAATATAATCTACCTGGCCCCTGATTCTACTGTAGAATATAATCTACCTGGCCCCTGATTCTACTGTAGAATATAATCTACCTGGCCCCTGATTCTACTGTAGAATATAATCTACCTGGCCCCTGATTCTACTGTAGAATATAATCTACCTGGCCCCTAATTCTACTGTAGAATATAATCTACCTGGCCCCTGATTCTACTGTAGAATATAATCTACCTGGCCCCTAATTCTACTGCATTCTATAATATAATCTACCTGGCCCCTGATTCTACTGTAGAATATAATCTACCTGGCCCCTAATTCTACTGTAGAATATAATCTACCTGGCCCCTGATTTTACTGTTGAATATAATCTACCTGGCCCCTAATTCTACTGTAGAATATAATCTACCTGGCCCCTGATTTTACTGTAGAGGTGTTCTATAGTATAGAGACCGGTATGTTCTATAAACACTCCTGGACTGTCCTCCAGGATCCTATGCCTGTCTCTCCTCATGTCATATAACAGGAAACATCAGAGCCTTGGTTGTGCAGTGGATTATAGAATATAATATATACCTTCCAAGTTTTGCTGCAGAGGTTTTCTATACCCTCCTAGACACTCTCTCCTGTTCCATCCCCTCTGCTGCTATTATGGATTCTATACCCTCCTGGTTTCTGCACCCTCCTGGTTCTGGAGGACACAACCCTCCTGGTTCTGCATTGGAGGAACCCCCTGGTTATGCAGTGGAGGACATTCTATACCCTCCTGGTTCTGCAGTGGAGGACATTCTATACCCTGGTTCCTGGTTCTGCATTGGAGGGACACATTCTAGACCCCCTAGTGGAACATTCCCCTGGTTTGCAGTGGAGGACATTCAGTGGTTCTACAGTGGGACATGGTTCTGCAGTGGAGGACATTCTATACCCTCCTGGTTCTGCAGTGGAGGACATTCTATACCCTCCTGGTTCTGCAGTGGAGGACATTCTAGACCCCCCTGGTTCTGCAGTGGAGGACATTCTAGACCCCCTGGTTAGTGCAGTGGAGGACATTCTATACCCCCGATGGTTCTGCATTGGAGGACATTCTAGACCCCCTGGTTATGCAGTGGAGGACATTCTATACCCCCGATGGTTCTGCAGTGGAGGACATTCTATACCCTCCTGGTTCTGCAGTGGAGGACATTCTATACCCTCCTGGTTCTGCAGTGGAGGACATTCTATACCCTTCTGGTTCTGCAGTGGAGGACATTCTATACCCTCCTGGTTCTGCAGTGGAGGACATTCTAGACCCCCCTGGTTCTGCAGTGGAGGACATTCTAGACCCCCCTGGTTATGCAGTGGAGGACATTCTATACCCCCGATGGTTCTGCAGTGGAGGACATTCTAGACCCCTCTGGTTATGCAGTGGAGGACATTCTATACCCCCGATGGTTATGCAGTGGAGGACATTCTATACCCCGGATGGTTCTACAGTGGAGTACATTCTATACCCCCGATGGTTCTGCAGTGGAGGACATTCTATACCCTCCTGGTTCTGCAGTGGAGGACATTCTATACCCTCCTGGTTCTGCAGTGGAGGACATTCTATACTCTCCTGGTTCTGCAGTGGAGGACATTCTAGACCCCCCTGGTTCTGCAGTGGAGGACATTCTAGACCCCCTGGTTATGCAGTGGAGGACATTCTATACCCCCGATGGTTCTGCAGTGGAGGACATTCTAGACCCCCCTGGTTATGCAGTGGAGGACATTCTATACCCCCGATGGTTATGCAGTGGAGGACATTCTATACCCCCGATGGTTCTACAGTGGAGTAGATTCTATACCCCCGATGGTTCTGCAGTGGAGGACATTCTATACCCTCCTGGTTCTGCAGTGGAGGACATTCTATACCCTCCTGGTTCTGCAGTGGAGGACATTCTATACCCCCCCATGGTTCTGCAGTGGAGGACATTCTATACCCTCCTGGTTCTGCAGTGGAGGACATTCTATGCCCTCCTGGTTCTACAGTGGAGTACATTCTATACCCCCAATGGTTCTGCAGTGGAGGACATTCTATACCCTCCTGGTTCTGCAGTGGAGGACATTCTATACCCTCCTGGTTCTGCAGTGGAGGACATTCTAGACCCCCCTGGTTCTGCAGTGGAGGACATTCTAAACCCCCGATGGTTCTGCAGTGGAGGACATTCTAGACCCCCCTGGTTATGCAGTGGAGGACATTCTATACCCCCGATGGTTATGCAGTGGAGGACATTCTATACCCCCGATGGTTCTACAGTGGAGTACATTCTATACCCCCGATGGTTCTGCAGTGGAGGACATTCTATACCCTCCTGGTTCTGCAGTGGAGGACATTCTATACCCTCCTGGTTCTGCAGTGGAGGACATTCTATACCCCCCATGGTTCTGCAGTGGAGGACATTCTATACCCTCCTGGTTCTGCAGTGGAGGACATTCTATACCCTCCTGGTTCTACAGTGGAGTACATTCTATACCCCCGATGGTTCTGCAGTGGAGGACATTCTATACCCTCCTGGTTCTGCAGAGGAGGACATTCTATACCCCCCTGGTTCTGCAGTGGAGGACATTCTATACCCCCGATGGTTCTGCAGTGGAGGACATTCTATACCCTCCTGGTTCTACAGTGGAGTACATTCTATACCCCCGGTGGTTCTGCAGTGGAGGACATTCTATACCCTCCTGGTTCTGCAGTGGAGGACATTCTATACCCCCGGTGGTTCTGCAGTGGAGGACATTCTATACCCCCGATGGTTCTGCAGTGGAGGACATTCTATACCCCCGATGGTTCTGCAGTGGAGGACATTCTATACCCTCCTGGTTCTGCAGTGGAGGACATTATATACCCTCCTGGTTCTGCAGTGGAGGACATTCTAGACCCTCCTGGTTCTGCAGTGGAGGACATTCTATACCCTCCTGGTTCTGCAGTGGAGGACATTCTATACCCTCCTGGTTCTGCAGTGGAGGACATTATATACCCTCCTGGTTCTGCAGTGGGGGACATTCTATACCCTCCTGGTTCTGCAGTGGAGGACATTCTATACCCTCCTGGTTCTGCAGTGGAGGACATTCTATACCCTCCTGGTTCTGCAGTGGAGGACATTCTAGACCCCTCTGGTTATGCAGTGGAGGACATTCTATACCCCCGATGGTTATGCAGTGGAGGACATTCTATACCCCCCATGGTTCTGCAGTGGAGGACATTCTATACCCTCCTGGTTCTGCAGTGGAGGACATTCTATACCCTCCTGGTTCTGCAGTGGAGGACATTCTATACCATAGAGATTAGATATCGCTACGTTTTATACCGTCCTAGACCCTCCTCCTGTCTCTCCTCAAGTCTCTGCTCCAGTCTCTCCTCCTGGACCTTCCTCATGTCACGTGACTTAACAGGAAAGTGCTGTGTTCTAGCCAGAGACCTTCTATCCCCGGCAACCATCCAGTTTGCCTCTCTGTGTGAAGTTTAACAGGTATGTACAAGCTTTTTAAGATG
This sequence comes from Oncorhynchus keta, assembly GCF_023373465.1. NCBI lineage: Eukaryota > Metazoa > Chordata > Actinopteri > Salmoniformes > Salmonidae > Oncorhynchus > Oncorhynchus keta. The sequence continues at coordinate 321,211 of NC_068449.1, forward strand.
TTATCCAATTAAATGTAGTAGTTGGTTTTACATATCATATGTATCGTGTTCAGTATTTGTGTTATTCCTCCTTACTACATCCGTGACCAAACACACGCAACCACACACACACACACACACACACAAAACACGCTACAAACACACGCACACATGCACAACCTGCCATCGTAGCCAACAAGCTTTAGAGGCCAGTGTCTCTCTGATTAAAACAGAAAGAGAAATACACACGGCGGTGATTTGGCCTCCGATGTAAGAGTTACCATGGTAACAGCACCAGGGGATGGGGCGGAGCTGAGGGGTGGCAGAAGTTAGAGCTGAGACAGAGAGGGCAGGGGTACGTGGGAACGTGAGGGACTGTCAGTGTTGGTGCTGGTTGGAGAAGGGGGGTGCTGGTTGGAGAAGGGAGGGTGAGTTGGAAGGGGAGGGGTGCTAGTTGGAGAAGGGGAGGGGTGCTGGTTGGAGAGAGGGGTGCTAGTTGGAGGGGAGGGGTGCTAGTTGGAGAAGGGGAGGGGTGCTGGAGAAGGGAGTTGGAGAAGGGTAGGGGCTGTCAGTGTTAGTGCTGGTTGGAGAAGGGTAGGGGCTGTCAGTGTTAGTGCTGGTTGGAGAAGGGGAGGGGCTGTCAGTGTTGGTGCTGATTGGAGAAGGGGAGGGGCTGTCAGTGTTAGTGCTGGTTGGAGAAGGGGAGGGGCTGTCAGTGTTAGTGCTGGTTGTTGGAGAAGGGGAGGGGCTGTCAGTGTTGGTGCTGGTTGGAGAAGGGTAGGGGCTGTCAGGGGCTGGTTCAGGGGTGTTGGTGCTGGTTGGAGAAGGGGAGGGGCTGTCAGTGTTGGTGCTGGTTGGAGAAGGGGAGGGGCTGTCAGTGTTGGTGCTGATTGGAGAAGGGGAGGGGCTGTCAGTGTTGGTGCTGGTTGGAGAAGGGGAGGGGCTGTCAGTGTTGGTGCTGATTGGAGAAGGGGAGGGGCTGTCAGTGTTGGTGCTGGTTGGAGAAGGGGAGGGGCTGTCAGTGTTGGTGCTGGTTGGAGAAGGGGAGGGGCTGTCAGTGTTGGTGCTGATTGGAGAAGGGGAGGGGCTGTCAGTGTTGGTGCTGGTTGGAGAAGGGGAGGGGCTGTCAGTGTTAGTGCTGATTGGAGAAGGGGAGGGGCTGTCAGTGTTAGTGCTGATTGGAGAAGGGAGGGGTGCTGGCAGGCTGGAGAGAGGAGGGAGAGGAGGGGAATGGTGCTGGCAGGAGAAGAGGCGGTTGAAGGGGAGGGGAAGAGAAGGAGAGGGGGGGCTGGCAGGCTGGAAAGAAGGGGGAGGGAGAGGAAGGGAGGGCTTCTGACAGGCTGCAGGCTGGAGAGACGGGGGGGGGGGAGACGGACAAACGCCTCCAGCTTTTCATTCCTGCACACAGCAGAAAGTGTCTCTCAACTGACTTACAGTTGCAGATTTCTCTCATCTAGAAAGTAGATTCCTAAAGGACATTTATTGGTGACATAATAACATTGACGACTGTGTGGAGCAGGGAGGGACATTACTGCAGAGCTTTCTGCTCATTCCCGAACATGGTTCAGTGTGGGAGAGGAATCCCTTAAAGAATCCCTTAAACCTGCCGGATTGCTATATTTTGAAAGTTACATATCTTGAAAACTTGATTGCTGACAAGCAAAACATGTTGGGACTGTGTCAACAATAGACTAATGAAACAAACACAAAAAGACCTAGTCTCTCTCTCTCTCTCTCCAAGGGCTTTATTGGCATGGGAAACATGTGTTAACATTGCCAAAGCAAGTGAGGTAGACAACATACAAAGTGAATATATAAAGTGAAAAACAACACAAATTAACAGTAAACATTACACATACAACAGTTTCAAAACAGTAAAGACATTACAAATGTCATATTATATATATATATACACAATGTACAAATAATTAAAGGACACAAGATAAAATAAATAAGCATAAATATGGGTTGTATTTACAATGGTGTTTGTTCTTCACTGGTTGCCCTTTTCTCGTGGCAACAGGTCACAAATCTTGCTGCTGTGATGGCACACTGTGGAATTTCACCCAGTAGATATGGGAGTTTTTCAAAATTGGATTTGTTTTCAAATTCTTTGTGGATCTGTGTGATCTGGGGAAATATGTCTCTCTAATATGGTCATACATTGAGCAGGAGGTTAGGAAGTGCAGCTCAGTTTCCACCTCATTTTGTGGGCAGTGAGCACATAGCCTGTCTTCTCTTGAGAGCCATGTCTGCCTACGGCGGCCTTTCTCAATAGCAAGGCTATGCTCACTGAGTCTGTACATAGTCAAAGCTTTCCTTAATTTTGGGTCAGTCACAGTGGTCAGGTATTCTGCCGCTGTGTACTCTCTGTGTAGGGCCAAATAGCATCTCTCTCCATCTGCACAGCTTCCTCTCTCTCTCCATCTGCACAGATCCCTCTCTCACCCTTCCTCTCTCTCTCCATCTGCACAGATCCCTCTCTCTTAGACTGGCACCTGTCCAGTATTATTTTTGCTTTTAACAGACTAGAAAATCTGCCAACATCCATCTTGATTCTAAATGATGAGATGAAATATAAAGGCTGAAATATATTAGAGCTGTTCCCTGTCGCATTAGTCCGGTCTGGCAGAGAGGAGTATGTTAGGCGTACTATACTGACTGCAGACCTCTGCCTGCATCCCCTCTGCCTGCACCCTATTCCCTATTTAGTGCACTACTTTTGACCATGGGCTTTGGTTAAAAGTAGTGTACTATACTGACTGCAGACCTCTGCCTGCATCCCCTCTGCCTGCACCCTATTCCCTATTTAGTGCACTACTTTTGACCATGGGCTTTGGTTAAAAGTAGTGTACTATACTGACTGCAGACCTCTGCCTGCATCCCCTCTGCCTGCACCCTATTCCCTATTTAGTGCACTACTTTTGACCATGGGCTTTGGTTAAAAGTAGTGTACTAAATAGGGAATAGGGTGCAATTTGGGATGTAAATTGTGTGTGTCCTTCAGCTGGCCAGAGGGGAGGTGAACTGGAGTCAGCTGGCAGAATTACAAACATTTTATCTGCCTGTAAGGAAAAATATACAGTGGGGCAAAACAGTATTTAGTCAGCCACCAATGGTGCAAGTTCTCCCACTTTAAAAGATGAGAGAGGCCTGTAATTTTCATCATAGGTCCACTTCAACTATGACAGACAAAATTAGAAGGAAAAAAATCCAGAAAATCACATTGTAGGATTTTTTATTTATTTATTTGCAAATTATGGTGGAAAATAAGTATTTAAAGGGAACATCTTTATCTTAACTTCAATATTAAATGTCATAATGGATTATATGTGTTATATGTGTTATATAGTGTTATATGTGTTATATAGTGTTATATGGTGTTATATAGTGTTATATGTGTTATATAGTGTTATATAGTGTTATATAGTGTTATATAGTGTTATATAGTGTTATATAGTGTTATATAGTGTTATATGGTGTTATATAGTGTTATATGTGTTATATAGTGTTATATGTGTTATATAGTGTTATATAGTGTTATATGTGTTATATAGTGTTATATAGTGTTATATAGTGTTATATAGTGTTATATAGTGTTATATAGTGTTATATAGTGTTATATAGTGTTATATGTGTTATATAGTGTTATATAGTGTTATATAGTGTTATATGTGTTATATAGTGTTATATAGTGTTATATAGTGTTATATAGTGTTATATAGTGTTATATAGTGTTATATAGTGTTATATAGTGTTATATAGTGTTATATAGTGTTATATAGTGTTATATAGTGTTATATAGTGTTATATAGTGTTATATGTGTTATATGTGTTATATAGTGTTATATGTGTTATATAGTGTTATATAGTGTTATATAGTGTTATATAGTGTTATATAGTGTTATATAGTGTTATATAGTGTTATATAGTGTTATATAGTGTTATATAGTGTTATATAGTGTTATATAGTGTTATATGTGTTATATAGTGTTATATAGTGTTATATAGTGTTATATGTGTTATATAGTGTTATATAGTGTTATATAGTGTTATATAGTGTTATATAGTGTTATATAGTGTTATATGTGTTATATAGTGTTATATGTGTTATATAGTGTTATATAGTGTTATATGTGTTATATAGTGTTATATGTGTTATATAGTGTTATATAGTGTTATATAGTGTTATATAGTGTTATATAGTGTTATATAGTGTTATATAGTGTTATATAGTGTTATATGTGTTATATGGTGTTATATAGTGTTATATGGTGTTATATAGTGTTATATAGTGTTATATAGTGTTATATATGTTATATAGTGTTATATGGTGTTATATGGTGTTATATGGTGTTATATATGTTATATGGTGTTATATGGTGTTATATAGTGTTATATAGTGTTATATAGTGTTATATAGTGTTATATAGTGTTATATAGTGTTATATGTGTTATATAGTGTTATATAGTGTTATATAGTGTTATATATGTTATATAGTGTTATATAGTGTTATATAGTGTTATATAGTGTTATATAGTGTTATATAGTGTTATATGTGTTATATAGTGTTATATAGTGTTATATGTGTTATATAGTGTTATATAGTGTTATATAGTGTTATATATGTGTTATATATGTGTTATATGTGTTATATAGTGTTATATAGTGTTATATAGTGTTATATATGTGTTATATATGTGTTATATAGTGTTATATGTGTTATATATGTGTTATATATGTGTTATATAGTGTTATATAGTGTTATATGTGTTATATATGTGTTATATATGTGTTATATAGTGTTATATATGTGTTATATGTGTTGCAGATCATGGCAAGGATGGAAAGGGTGATGACGTTCTCCACCTACCTACCACACCCTACAGAACACATCTATTGCCAAAAGAACCTACTAGTCTATGTCCTACAGAACACTACAGCCACGCCGACAGCCAATAGAACTCTGCCTCCTACCATGATGCCCTGGAGAACTGTCCTGAATGTTCTACAGAACACTGACCTACAGAACACTGACCTACAGAACACTGACCTACAGAACTAGTTCTACTCCGACCTGACCTACAGAGCACTGACCTACAGAACACCGTCCTACAGAACACCGACCTACAGAACACCGTCCTACAGAACACCGTCCTACAGAACACTGACCTACAGAACACCGTCCTACAGAACACCGACCTACAGAACACCGACCTACAGAACACCGACCTACAGAACACCGTCCTACAGAACACCGTCCTACAGAACACCGTCCTACAGAACACCGACCTACAGAACACCGACCTACAGAACACTGACCTACAGAACACTGACCTACAGAACACTGACCTACAGAACACTGACCTACAGAACACTGACCTACAGAACACTGACCTACAGAACACTGACCTACAGAACACTGACCTACAGAACACTGACTTACAGAACACTGACCTACAGAACACTGACCTACAGAACACTGACCTACAGAACACTGACCTACAGAACACTGACTTACAGAACACTGACTTACAGAACACTGACCTACAGAACACTGACCTACAGAACACTGACCTACAGAACACTGACCTACAGAACACTGACCTACAGAACACTGACCTACAGAACACTGACTTACAGAACACTGACCTACAGAACACTGACCTACAGAACACTGACCTACAGAACACTGTCCACAAGAACACTGACCTACAGAACACTGACCTACAGAACACTGACCTACAGAACACTGACCTACAGAACACTGTCCTACAGAACACTGACTTACAGAACACTGACCTACAGAACACTGACCTACAGAACACTGTCCACAAGAACACTGACCTACAGAACACTGACCTACAAAACACTGACCTACAGAACACTGACTTACAGAACACTGTCCTATAGAACACTGACATACAGAAAACTGTCCACAAGAACACTGACCTACAGAACACTGACCTACAGAACACTGACCTATAGAACACCGTCCTACAGAACACTGACCTACAAAACACTGACCTACAGAACACTGACTTACAGAACACTGTCCTATAGAACACTGACATACAGAAAACTGTCCACAAGAACACTGACCTACAGAACACTGACCTACAGAACACTGACCTACAGAACACTGACTTACAGAACACTGACTTACAAAACACTGACCTACAGAACACTGACCTATAGAACACTGACCTACAGAACACTGACCTACAGAACACTGACCTACAGAACACTGACCTACAGAACACTGTCCACAAGTACACTGACCTACAGAACACTGACTTACAGAACACTGTCCTACAGAACACTGTCCTACAGAACACTGTCCTACAGAACACTGTCCTACAGAACACTGTCCTACAGAACACTGACCTACAGAACACTGACCTACAAAACACTGACCTACAGAACACTGACCTATAGAACACTGACCTACAGAACACTGTCCTACAAAACACTGACCTACAGAACACTGACCTACAGAACACTGACCTACAGAACACTGTCCTATAGAACACTGACCTACAGAACACTGTCCTATAGAACACTGACATACAGAAAACTGTCCACAAGAACACTGACCTACAGAACACTGACCTACAGAACACTGACCTATAGAACACCGTCCTACAGAACACTGACTTACAGAACACTGACCTACAGAACACTGACTTACAGAACACTGTCCTACAGAACACTGACCTACAGAACACTGACCTACAGAACACTGACCTACAGAAAACTGTCCACAAGAACACTGACCTACAGAACACTGACCTACAGAACACTGACCTACAGAACGCTGACCTACAGAACGCTGACCTACAGAACACTGACCTACAGAACACTGACCTACAGAACGCTGACCTACAGAACACTGACCTACAGAACGCTGACCTACAGAACGCTGACCTACAGAACACTGACCTACAGAACACTGTCCTATAGAACACTGTCCTACAGAACACTGACCTACAGAACACTGACATACAGAACACTGACATACAGAAAACTATCCACAAGAACACTGACCTACAGAACACTGACCTACAGAACACCGACCTACAGAACACTGTCCTACAGAACACTGACTTACAGAACACTGACTTACAGAACACTGACCTACAGAACACTGACTTACAGAACACTGTCCTACAGAACACTGACCTACAGAACGCTGTCCTACAAAACACTGACCTACAGAACACTGTCCTACAGAACACTGACCTACAGAACACTGTCCTACAGAACACTGTCCTACAGAACACTGACTTACAGAACACCGACTTACAGAACACTGTCCTACAGAACACTGACTTACAGAACACTGACCTACAGAACACTGTCCTACAGAACACTGACTTATCAGAACGCTGACCTACAGAACGCTGACCTACAGAACACTGACCTACCGAACACTGACCTACAGAACACTGACCTACAGAACACTGTCCTACAGAACACTGTCCTACAGAACACTGACCTACAGAACACTGTCCACAAGAACACTGACCTACAGAACACTGACCTACAGAACACTGTCCACAAGAACACTGACCTACAGAACACCTGTCCTACAGAACACTGACCTACAGAACACCGTCCTACAGAACACTGACCTACAGAACACTGACCTACAGAACGCTGTCCTACAGAACACTGACCTACAGAACACTGACCTACAGAACACTGACCTACAGAACACTGTCCTACAGAACACTGACCTACAGAACACTGACCTACAGAACGCTGACCTACAGAACGCTGACCTACAGAACACTGACCTACAGAACACTGACCTACAGAACACTGACCTACAGAACACTGACCTACAGAACACTGACCTACAGAACACTGACCTACAGAACACTGTCCTACAGAACACTGTCCTACAGAACACTGACCTACAGAACACTGTCCTACAGAACACTGACCTACAGAACACTGACCTACAGAACACTGACTTACAGAACACTGTCCTACAGAACACTGACCTACAGAACACTGACTTACAGAACACTGACTTACAGAACACCGTCCTTCAGAACACTGACCTACAGAACACTGACTTACAGAACACTGTTCCTACAGAAACTGCTGACCTACAGAACTGCTGACCTACAGAACACTGACCTACAGAACACTGACTTACAGAACACTGACCTACAGAACACTGACCTACAGAACACTGACTTACAGAACACTATCCTTCAGAACACTGACTTACAGAACACCGTCCTACAGAACACTGACTTACAGAACACTGACCTACAGAACACTGTCCTACAGAACACTGTCCTACAGAACACTGACCTACAGAACACTGTCCTACAGAACACTGACCTACAGAACACTGACCTACAGAACACTGACCTACAGAACACTGACCTACAGAACACTGACCTACAGAACACTGTCCTACAGAACACTGTCCTACAGAACACTGACCTACAGAACACTGTCCTACAGAACACTGTCCTACAGAACACTGTCCTACAGAACACTGACCTACAGAACACTGACCTACAGAACACTGTCCTACAGAACACTGTCCTACAGAACACTGTCCTACAGAACACTGACCTACAGAACACTGACCTACAGAACACTGACCTACAGAACACTGACCTACAGAACACTGACCTACAGAACACTGACCTACAGAACACTGTCCTACAGAACACTGTCCTACAGAACACTGACCTACAGAACACTGTCCTACAGAACACTGTCCTACAGAACACTGACCTACAGAACACTGACCTACAGAACACTGACCTACAGAACACTGTCCTACAGAACACTGACCTACAGAACACTGACCTACAGAACACTGACCTACAGAACACTGTCCTACAGAACACTGACCTACAGAACACTGACCTACAGAACACTGACCTACAGAACACTGTCCTACAGAACACTGACCTACAGAACACTGTCCTACAGAACACTGACCTACAGAACACTGACCTACAGAAAACTGTCCACAAGAACACTGACCTACAGAACACTGACCTACAGAACACTGACCTACAGAACACTGACCTACAGAACACTGACCTACAGAACACTGTCCTACAGAACACTGACCTACAGAACACTGACCTACAGAACACTGTCCTACAGAACACTGACCTACAGAACACTGGCCTACAGAACACTGACCTACAGAACACTGTCCTACAGAACACTGACCTACAGAACACTGACCTACAGAACACTGTACACAAGAACACTGACCTACAGAACACTGACCTACAGAACACTGACCTCCAGAACACTGACCTACAGAACACTGACCTACAGAACACTGACCTACAGAACACTGACCTACAGAACACTGACCTACAGAACACTGACCTACAGAAAACTGTTCACAAGAACACTGACCTACAGAACACTGACCTACAGAACACTGACCTACAGAACACTGACCTACAGAACACTGACCTACAGAACACTGACCTACAGAACACTGTCCTACAGAACACTGTCCTACAGAACACTGTCCTACAGAACACTGTCCTACAGAACACTGTCCTACAGAACACTGACCTACAGAACACTGACCTACAGAACACTGACCTACAGAACACTGACCTACAGAACACTGTCCTACAGAACACTGACCTACAGAACACTGACCTACAGAACACTGACCTACAGAACACTGTCCTACAGAACACTGACCTACAGAACACTGACTTACAGAACACTGACCTACAGAACACTGACCTACAGAACACTGACCTACAGAACACTGTCCTACAGAACACTGACCTACAGAACACTGACCTACAGAAAACTGTCCACAAGAACACTGACCTACAGAACACTGACCTACAGAACACTGACCTACAGAACACTGACCTACAGAACACTGTCCTACAGAACACTGACCTACAGAACACTGACCTACAGAACACTGACCTACAGAACACTGACCTACAGAACACTGACCTACAGAACACTGACCTACAGAACACTGACCTACAGAACACTGACCTACAGAACACTGACCTACAGAAAACTGTTCACAAGAACACTGACCTACAGAACACTGACCTACAGAACACTGACCTACAGAACACTGACCTACAGAACACTGACCTACAGAACACTGTCCTACAGAACACTGACCTACAGAACACTGACCTACAGAACACTGACCTACAGAACACTGACTTACAGAACACTGTCCTACAGAACACTGACCTACAGAACACTGACTTACAGAACACTGACTTACAGAACACTGACCTACAGAACACTGACTTACAGAACACTGACCTACAGAACACTGACCTACAGAACACTGACCTACAGAACACTGACCTACAGAACACTGACCTACAGAACACTGACCTACAGAACACTGACCTACAGAACACTGACTTACAGAACACCGTCCTACAGAACACTGACTTACAGAACACTGACTTACAGAACACTGACCTACAGAACACTGACCTACAGAACACTGACCTACAAAACACTGACCTACAGAACACTGACCTACAGAACACTGACCTACAGAACACTGACCTACAGAACACTGTCCTACAGAACACTGACCTACAGAACACTGACCTACAGAACACTGACCTACAGAACACTGTCCTACAGAACACTGTCCTACAGAACACTGACCTACAGAACACTGACCTACAGAACACTGTCCTACAGAACACTGACCTACAGAACACTGACCTACAGAACACTGACCTACAGAACACTGACCTACAGAACACTGACCTACAGAACACTGACCTACAGAACACTGACCTACAGAACACTGACTTACAGAACACTGACCTACAGAACACTGACCTACAGAACACTGACCTACAGAACACTGACCTACAGAACACTGACCTACAGAAAACTGTTCACAAGAACACTGACCTACAGAACACCGTCCTACAGAAGACTGACTTACAGAACACCTGACCTACAGAACACTGACCTACGGAACACTGTCCTACAGAACACTGTCCTACAGAACACTGACCTACAGAACACTGCTGTCCTACAGAACACTGTCCTACAGAACACTGACCTACAGAACACTGACCTACAGAACACTGTCCTACAGAACACTGACCTACTGATCAGAACACTGACCTACAGAACACTGATCAGAACACTGTCCCAGAACTGATACAGAACACTGACCTACAGAACACTGACCTACAGAACACTGACCTACAGAACACTGACCTACAGAACACTGACCTACAGAACACTGACCTACAGAACACTGTCCTACAGAACACTGACCTACAGAACACTGACCTACAGAACACTGTCCTACAGAACACTGACCTACAGAACACTGTCCTACAGAACACTGACCTACTGATCGCTGAAGGGCTACTGGGCTCTTAAAAGGGCTTCAGTGTATTGAACCAGAACACTGACCTACAGAACACTGACCTACAGAACACTGACCTGCAGAACGCTGACCTACAGAACACTGACCTACAGAACACTGACCTACAGAACACTGTCCTACAGAACGCTGACCTACTGATACAGAACACGCTGACCCACAGGGCTATCCTCAATGGGCTCTTAAAAGGGCTTACACAGAACCAGAACACGCTGACCTACAGAACACTGACCTACAGAACGCTGACCTACAGAACGCTGACCTACAGAACACTGACCTACAGAACGCTGACCTACAGAACGCTGACCTACAGAACGCTGACCTACAGAACGCTGACCTACAGAACGCTGACCTACAGAACACTGACCTACAGAACACTGACCTACAGAACACTGACCTACAGAACACTGACCTACAGAACACTGACCTACTGAACGCTGACCCACAGGGCTATCCTCAATGGGCTCTTAAAGGGCTTCAGTGTATTGAACCAGAACGCTGACCTACAGAACACTGACCTACAGAACGCTGACCTGCAGAACGCTGACCTACAGAACACTGACCTACAGAACACTGTCCTACAGAACGCTGACCTACAGAACACTGACCTACAGAACACTGACCTACAGAACACTGACCTACTGAACGCTGACCCACAGGGCTATCCTCAATGGGCTCTTAAAGGGCTTCAGTGTATTGAACCAGAACGCTGTCCTACAGAACACTGTCCTACAGAATGCTGACCTACAGAACACTGACCTACAGAACACTGACCTACAGAACACTGACCTACTGATCGCTGACCCACAGGGCTATCCTCAATGGGCTCTTAAAGGGCTTCAGTGTATTGAACCAGAACAAGGCCTAGGTTGAACATTATTACCACAGGTTCAATATGATGTTATGTTTGCCTAAAACATGAGGGCTTATTTTCCGCCATTGGTACGTCATGTGTTAAGTTATACACTGCATTCAGAAAGTATTCAGAACCATTAACTAGTTCCACATTTTGTTACGTTACAGCCTTATTCTAAAATGGATTAAATAAAAATGTTCCTCATCAATCTACACACAATAACCCATAATGACATCACAATACCCCATAATGACATCACAATACCCCATAATAACATCACAATACCCCATAATAACATCACAATACCCCATAAAGACATCACAATACCCCATAATGACATCACAATACCCCATAATGACATCACAATACCCCATAATGACATCACAATACCCCATAATGACATTCCAATTCCCCATAATGACATTCCAATACCCCATAATGGCATCACAATTCCCCATAATGGCATCACAATACCCCATAATGGCATCACAATACCCCATAATGACATCACAATACCCCATAATGACAAAGCGAAAAACAGACATACCTTTATTTGCGTAAGTATTCAGACTCTTTGCTATGAGACTTGAATTTGAGCTCAGGTGCATCCTGTTTCCATTGATCATCCTTGAGATGTTTCTACAACTTCCTTGGAGTCCATCTGTGGTCAATTTAATTGATTGGACATGATTTCGAAAGGCACACACCTGTCTATATAAAGGTACCACAGTTAACAGTGCATGTCAGAGCAAAAACCAAACCATGAGGTCGAAGGAATTATCCGTAGAGCTCCGAGACAGGATTGTGTCGATGATAGAGTGACCAGACAGAAGCCACTCCTCAGTAAAAGACATGACAGCCTGCTTGGAGTTTGCCAAAAGACACCTAAAGACTCTCAGACCATGAGAAACAAGATTCTCTGGTCTGATGAAACCAAGATTGAACTCTTTGGCCTGAATGTCAAGCGTCCCGTCTGGAGGAAAACTGGCACCATCCCCCTGAGTAAAAGGTCTGAATACTTATGTAAATGTTATATTTCAGTTTTTTTATTTGTATAAACTTGCTAACATTTCTAAAAACCTGTTTTTTGCTTCGTCATTATGGTGCATTGTGTGTAGATTGATGAGTTGAATTTTTGGGGGATTTAATTCACTTTAGAATAAGGCTGTAATGTAACAAAATGTGGATAAAGACAAGTTGAATACTCTGTATATATTAATTTGTATAATTTACAGTGAGATGCTTGTTTAGCAGTGAGTGTGATGAGTGTTTCTTACCTTGTGTTTCTGGTCGAGAACAGAATATACCCATGTAGCATTGAACCTATTCCTGTCCCAAATCTGTTTGTGTTGTCTTGTCAAATCCTATGGTCATTGTCGAAGCAATACAGCACAAAACAGATCTGTGACCAGGCTAAGTTAGAAACTGGTTTCATATTATAATTATATCAGATACAAATCTATCTCTGTCAGTTTTACCTTCAAAATGTATTCAAAGCTTTTTTTTTATAAAGTTGGCAATCTATGTAAATACAAATACACAATCAAAGACGAGAATAAATAAATCCCAACGTGGTTTCCAAGTCGACTTGCATTGTGTGTGTGTGTGTGTGTGTGTGTGTGTGTGTGTGTGTGTGTTGGCTATATGGGTGATTCACAATTGCATTTCTATTTTCAAGAGTACATCTTTGGTGTAGAGGTCAGGTCAAACTGCCTGTACTGTATGTAGCTAGTTTGTTTATACCATCATGTCACAGTGGTTAAAAAGCTGCTCACATCCTATTGGCTCAATAACTATATACATTCTTTTTTCCAGATGTCCTTGAATCATTAATAGAGGACAGTATATAGATGGCTTGTATGCCATATACAATAAAACATATTTATTTTTAATAAAAAAATATTTTATTAAATAAAATGCTTTTCATGTTTACAAACAAATTTAAAATGAAAACCTGAAACGTCTTAAGTCAGTAAGTATTCAACCCCTTTGTTATGGCAACGAGAGCCTGTAGTCAGATGCGTCTGTGAAACAGGTGGCCAGGTGTCCGTTAACAGGCTGGAAACAGGTGGCCAGGTGTCCGTTAACAGGCTGGAAACAGGTGGCCAGGTGACCAGGTGTCCCGTTAACAGGCTGGAAACAGGCTGGAAACAGGTGACCAGGTGTCCCGTTAACAGGCTGGAAACAGGCTGGAAACAGGTGACCAGGTGTCCGTTAACAGGCTGGAAACAGGTGACCAGGTGTCCGTTAACAGGCTGGAAACAGGTGGCCAGGTGTCCGTTAACAGGCTGGAAACAGGTGACCAGGTGTCCGTTAACAGGCTGGAAACAGGCTGGAAACAGGCTGGAAACAGGTGACCAGGTGTCCGTTAACAGGCTGGAAACAGGTGACCAGGTGTCCCGTTAACAGGCTGGAAACAGGTGACCAGGTGTCCGTTAACAGGCTGGAAACAGGTGACCAGGTGACCAGGTGTCCGTTAACAGGCTGGAAACAGGTGACCAGGTGTCCGTTAACAGGCTGGAAACAGGTGACCAGGTGTCCGTTAACAGGCTGGAAACAGGTGACCAGGTGTCCCGTTAACAGGCTGGAAACAGGTGACCAGGTGTCCCGTTAACAGGTGACCAGGTGTCCCGTTAACAGGTGACCAGGTGTCCCGTTAACAGGTGACCAGGTGTCCCGTTAACAGGCTGGAAACAGGTGACCAGGTGTCCGTTAACAGGCTGGAAACAGGTGACCAGGTGTCCGTTAACAGGCTGGAAACAGGTGACCAGGTGTCCGTTAACAGGCTGGAAACAGGTGACCAGGTGTCCCGTTAACAGGCTGGAAACAGGTGACCAGGTGTCCGTTAACAGGCTGGAAACAGGTGACCAGGTGTCCGTTAACAGACTGGAAACAGGTGACCAGGTGACCAGGTGTCCCGTTAACAGACTGGAAACAGGTGGCCAGGTGTCCGTTAACAGGCTGGAAACAGGTGGCCAGGTGTCCGTTAACAGGCTGGAAACAGGTGACCAGGTGTCCCGTTAACAGGCTGGAAACAGGTGACCAGGTGTCCGTTAACAGGCTGGAAACAGGTGACCAGGTGACCGTTAACAAGCTGGAAACAGGTGACCAGGTGTCCCGTTAACAGGCTGGAAACAGGTGACCAGGTGTCCGTTAACAGGCTGGAAACAGGTGACCAGGTGTCCGTTAACAGGCTGGAAACAGGTGGCCAGGTGTCCGTTAACAGGCTGGAAACAGGTGACCAGGTGTCCGTTAACAGGCTGGAAACAGGTGGCCAGGTGTCCGTTAACAGGCTGGAAACAGGTGACCAGGTGTCCGTTAACAGGTGGCCAGGTATCCGTTAACAGGCTGGAAACAGGTGACCAGGTGTCCGTTAACAGGCTGGAAACAGGTGGCCAGGTGTCCGTTAACAGGCTGGAAACAGGTGACCAGGTGACCAGGTGTCCGTTAACAGGCTGGAAACAGGTGACCAGGTGTCCCGTTAACAGGCTGGAAACAGGTGACCAGGTGTCCGTTAACAGGCTGGAAACAGGTGACCAGGTGTCCGTTAACAGGTGGCCAGGTATCCCGTTAACAGGCTGGAAACAGGTGACCAGGTGACCAGGTGTCCGTTAACAAGCTGGAAACAGGTGGCCAGGTGTCCGTTAACAAGCTGGAAACAGGTGACCAGGTGTCCGTTAACAAGCTGGAAACAGGTGGCCAGGTGTCCATTAACAGACTGGAAACAGGTGACCAGGTGTCCGTTAACAGGCTGGAAACAGGTGACCAGGTGTCCGTTAACAGGCTGGAAACAGGTGACCAGGTGTCCGTTAACAGGCTGGAAACAGGTGACCAGGTGACCAGGTGTCCGTTAACAAGCTGGAAACAGGTGACCAGGTGTCCATTAACAGACTGGAAACAGGTGACCAGGTGTCCGTTAACAGGCTGGAAACAGGTGGCCAGGTGTCCCGTTAACAGGCTGGAAACAGGTGACCAGGTGTCCATTAACAGGCTGGAAACAGGTGACCAGGTGTCCGTTAACAGGCTGGAAACAGGTGACCAGGTGTCCGTTAACAGGCTGGAAACAGGTGGCCAGGTGTCCCGTTAACAGGCTGGAAACAGGTGACCAGGTGTCCGTTAACAGGCTGGAAACAGGTGACCAGGTGTCCCGTTAACAGGCTGGAAACAGGTGACCAGGTGACCAGGTGTCCGTTAACAGGCTGGAAACAGGTGACCAGGTGACCAGGTGTCCGTTAACAGGCTGGAAACAGGTGACCAGGTGTCCGTTAACAGGCTGGAAACAGGTGACCAGGTGTCCCGTTAACAGGCTGGAAACAGGTGACCAGGTGTCCCGTTAACAGGCTGGAAACAGGTGACCAGGTGTCCGTTAACAAGCTGGAAACAGGTGACCAGGTGTCCCGTTAACAGGCTGGAAACAGGTGACCAGGTGACCAGGTGTCCGTTAACAGGCTGGAAACAGGCTGGAAACAGGTGACCAGGTGACCAGGTGTCCGTTAACAGGCTGGAAACAGGTGACCAGGTGTCCCGTTAACAGGCTGGAAACAGGTGACCAGGTGTCCGTTAACAGGCTGGAAACAGGTGACCAGGTGTCCGTTAACAGGCTGGAAACAGGTGACCAGGTGTCCCGTTAACAGGCTGGAAACAGGTGACCAGGTGTCCGTTAACAGGCTGGAAACAGGTGACCAGGTGTCCGTTAACAGGTGGCCAGGTATCCCGTTAACAGGCTGGAAACAGGTGACCAGGTGTCCGTTAACAGGCTGGAAACAGGTGACCAGGTGTCCCGTTAACAGGCTGGAAACAGGTGACCAGGTGTCCATTAACAGGCTGGAAACAGGTGACCAGGTGACCAGGTGTCCGTTAACAGGCTGGAAACAGGTGACCAGGTGTCCCGTTAACAGGCTGGAAACAGGTGACCAGGTGTCCGTTAACAGGCTGGAAACAGGTGACCAGGTGACCGTTAACAAGCTGGAAACAGGTGACCAGGTGTCCCGTTAACAGGCTGGAAACAGGTGACCAGGTGTCCATTAACAGGCTGGAAACAGGTGGCCAGGTGTCCCGTTAACAGACTGGAAACAGGTGACCAGGTGACCGTTAACAGACTGGAAACAGGTGACCAGGTGACCGTTAACAGACTGGAAACAGGTGACCAGGTGACCGTTAACAAGCTGGAAACAGGTGACCAGGTGTCCCGTTAACAGACTGGAAACAGGTGGCCAGGTGTCCCGTTAACAGACTGGAAACAGGTGACCAGGTGTCCGTTAACAGACTGGAAACAGGTGACCAGGTGACCAGGTGTCCCGTTAACAGACTGGAAACAGGTGGCCAGGTGTCCGTTAACAGGCTGGAAACAGGTGGCCAGGTGTCCGTTAACAGGCTGGAAACAGGTGACCAGGTGTCCCGTTAACAGGCTGGAAACAGGTGACCAGGTGTCCGTTAACAGGCTGGAAACAGGTGACCAGGTGACCGTTAACAAGCTGGAAACAGGTGACCAGGTGACCAGGTGACCAGGTGACCAGGTGTCCGTTAACAGGCTGGAAACAGGTGACCAGGTGTCCGTTAACAGGCTGGAAACAGGTGACCAGGTGTCCGTTAACAGGCTGGAAACAGGTGGCCAGGTGTCCGTTAACAGGCTGGAAACAGGTGACCAGGTGTCCGTTAACAGGCTGGAAACAGGTGGCCAGGTGTCCGTTAACAGGCTGGAAACAGGTGACCAGGTGTCCGTTAACAGGTGGCCAGGTATCCGTTAACAGGCTGGAAACAGGTGACCAGGTGTCCGTTAACAGACTGGAAACAGGTGGCCAGGTGTCCATTAACAGACTGGAAACAGGTGGCCAGGTGTCCATTAACAGACTGGAAACAGGTGGCCAGGTGTCCCGTTAACAGGCTGGAAACAGGTGACCAGGTGACCAGGTGTCCGTTAACAGGCTGGAAACAGGTGACCAGGTGTCCCGTTAACAGGCTGGAAACAGGTGACCAGGTGTCCGTTAACAGGCTGGAAACAGGTGGCCAGGTGTCCGTTAACAGGCTGGAAACAGGTGACCAGGTGTCCGTTAACAGGCTGGAAACAGGTGGCCAGGTGTCCGTTAACAAGCTGGAAACAGGTGACCAGGTGTCCCGTTAACAGGCTGGAAACAGGTGACCAGGTGTCCGTTAACAGGTGGCCAGGTATCCGTTAACAGGCTGGAAACAGGTGACCAGGTGTCCGTTAACAGGCTGGAAACAGGTGACCAGGTGTCCGTTAACAGGCTGGAAACAGGTGACCAGGTGTCCGTTAACAGGTGGCCAGGTATCCCGTTAACAGGCTGGAAACAGGTGACCAGGTGTCCGTTAACAGGTGGCCAGGTATCCCGTTAACAGGCTGGAAACAGGTGACCAGGTGTCCGTTAACAGGCTGGAAACAGGTGACCAGGTGTCCGTTAACAGGTGGCCAGGTATCCGTTAACAGGCTGGAAACAGGTGACCAGGTGTCCGTTAACAGGCTGGAAACAGGTGACCAGGTGTCCGTTAACAGGCTGGAAACAGGTGACCAGGTGTCCGTTAACAGGCTGGAAACAGGTGACCAGGTGTCCGTTAACAAGCTGGAAACAGGTGACCAGGTGTCCGTTAACAGGCTGGAAACAGGTGACCAGGTGTCCGTTAACAGGCTGGAAACAGGTGGCCAGGTGCAGCTCAGCGTGACACACCTGAAGAAGGAGTGAGAACATCAGACGCTGGAGACAGTAGGTACACATTTCTTCAGTTTAAAAAAAAATTATACTAACTTCATGTTGCTGAACATACTGGTCCCCATCCCAAATGGCTGTACTTGGTTAGGAAGCTACAGTGCCTTCAGAAACGATTCACATCCACTGACCTTCACACAGTACCCCATAAAGTGGAATTATTTCTACAAATTAATACAAATAAAAACCTGAAATGTCTTGAGTCAGTAAGTATTCAACCCCTTTGTTATGGCAAGGAGCCTAGACAAGGTCAGGAGTAAACATTTGCTTTAGGGCGAGGCATCCCGCTAGCTAGACAACTTCCGGTGAAACTGGAGGGCTGCCTAATTCAATTAAATATTCATAACAATTATGGATATTAAACACGTAGGTACATAAGTGTTTTATATCGACTGAAAGCTTAAATTCTTGTTCATCTAACTGAACTGTCCGATTTACAGTAGCTATTACAGCGAAAACATGCCATGTGATTGTTGGAGGACAGTTCCCCACATCAAAATATATTTTCCACTGGCACAGGTGTCATAAATTCACAAATAGGGATGAAATATTCACTTACTTTTTGAAAATCTTCCTCTGATTTGTCATCCAAAGGGTCCCAGCTATAACATGTAGTGTTGTTTTTGTTAGATAAAATTGGCGCCAACGATTTGATTCAACATGCAGAGAAAGGAATCCAAAAATCTACCCCTAAACTTTGTTTCAACAAGTCAAAATAGATTTCTATTCACTCCTCAGATTCCCTCAAATGTAATCAAACTGTAATATTTCTTACGGAAATCAGTATGTTCAATAGGAAACCGATTTTAGCAGGTGCGTCCTGTCTTCATGGCGCGTGCAAACACGGATTTCCAAGACTGTGTCCCTGTACTACAACTAATATTTCTTATTCGTTTTTTAAGTTATAAGCCTGCAACATAGACTGCTGACACCCTGTGGAAGCCATAGGAATTGCACCCAGGGAGCTAATTTTCAATATGACCTTTCTCTTGTATTTCTAAGAGGATGGTCTCTCAAAAAAACAATATTCCGGTTGGTTTTTCTTTGGATTTTCTCCTATATCTATCGTGTTATATTGTCCTACATTATTTGAACATTTCTACAAACTTCAAAGTGTTTTCTTCCCTATGGTACCAATTATATGCATATCCTGGCTTCAGGGCCTGAGCAACAGGCAGTTTGCTTTGGGCACGTGATTCAGGCAGAAATTGAGAAAAAGGGGCCTAACCCTGAGTCACATAAAAGGTTGCATAGACTCACTCTGTGTGCAATAATAGTGTTTGACATGATTTCTGAGTGACTACCTCATCTCTGTACCCCACACATACAATTATCTGCACGGTCCTTCAGTCGAGCAGTGAATTTCAAACACAGATTCAACCACAAAGTCCAGGGAGGTTTTCCAATGCCTCGCAAAGAAGGCCACCTACTGGTAGATGGGTAACAAAAAAAGCAGACATTGAATATCCCTTTGAGCATGGTGAAGATATTAATTACACTTTGAACGGTATATCAATACACCCAGTGACTACAAAGATACAGGCGTCCTTCCTAACTCAGTTGCCGGAGAGGAAGGAAACTGCTCAGGGATTTCAAATAAAATTTTATTTGTCACATACACATGGTTAGCAGATGTTAATGCGAAATGCTTGTGCTTCTAGTTCCAACAATGCAGTAATAACCAACGAGTAATCTAACCTAACAATTCCACAACTACTGTCTTATACACACAAGTGTAAAGGGAATATGTTCATAAAGATATATGAATGAGTGATGGTACAGAACGGCATAGGCAAGATGCAGTAGATGGTATATAGTACAGTATATACGTATGAGATGACTAATGTAGGGTATGTAAACATTATATTAAGTGACATTGTTTAAAGTGGCAAGTGATACATTTTTGCGTAAATTTCCATCAATTTCCATTATTAAAGTGGCTGGAGTTGAGTCAGTATGTTGGCAGCAGCCACTCAATGTTAGTGGTGGCTGTTAAACAGTCTGATGGCCTTGAGATAGAAGCTGTTTTTCAGTCTCTCGGTCCCTGCTTTGATGCACCTGTACTGACCTCGCCTTCTGGATGATAGCGGGGTGAACAGGCAGTGGCTCGGCTGGTTGTTGTCCTTGATGATCTTTATGGCCTTCCTGTAACATCGGGTGGTGTAGGTGTCCTGGAGGGCAGGTAGTTTGCCCCCGGTGATGCGTTGTGCAGACCTCACTACCCTCTGGAGAGCCTTACGGTTGAGGGCGGAGCAGTTGCCGTACCAGACGGTGATAGCCCGACAGGATGCTCTCGATTGTGCATGTAGAAGTTTGTGAGTGCTTTTGGTGACAAGCCAAATTTCTTCAGCCTCCTGAGGTTGAAGAGGCGCTGCTGTGCCTCCTTCCTGAAGTCCACAATCATCTCCTTTCTTTTGTTGATGTTGAGTGTGAGGTTATTTTCCTGACACCACACTCCGAGGGCCCTCACCTCCTCCCTGTAGGCCGTCTCGTCGTTGTTGGTAATCAAGCCTACCACTGTAGTGTCGTCCGCAAACTTGATGATTGAGTTGGAGGCGTGCATGGCCACGCAGTCGTGGGTGAACAGAGAGTACGGGAGAGGGCTGAGAACGCACCCTTGTGGGGCCCTAGTGTTGAGGATCAGCGGGGTGGAGATGTTGTTACCTTCCCTCACCACCTGGGGGCGGACTGTCAGGAAGTCCAGTACCCAGTTGCACAGGGCGGGGTCGAGACCCAGGATCTCGAGCTCGATTACGAGTTTGGAGGGTACTATGGTGTGAAATGCTGAGCTGTAGTCGATGAACAGCATTTTCACATAGGTATTCCTCTTGTCCAGATGGGTTAGGGCCGTGTCCAGTGTGGTTGCGATTGCGTCGTCTGTGGACCTATTGGGGCGGTAAGAAAATTGGAGTGGGTGGGTCTAAGGTGTCAGGTAGGGTGGAGGTGAAATGGTCCTTGACTAGTCTCTCTAAGCACTTCATGATGACAGAAGTGAGTGCTAATGGTTGTTTTTCTTGTGTTCTCATAATATTAGTTAAATTACTATGTAACTATGTAAAACTCAATTCAAAGATATAACTTACAACTTATAATAAAATGTTATTTATATTTAGACTGGACTCCCCACTCAAACCTTTTGTGACCTGGTCCTTCCTATTCCCGCTGCCCTGCAAGGCCAGAAACCACGGTAGCACTGTAGCCTGTGCTGCCCAGGCCAACAGAATGAGAGCGAGCCTCACACACCCCCTCTGTGGGTAAAGGTGAGTAGAGCACCTCTAAGTATTATTGGAAGGCCTTCCAATGGCAAACCCCATTAAAAAAAGGTTCTGAACGGTCATTCTGAAAAGTACCTTTTTTTCCCTCTCATGGCGAACTACCAGGAAGTTTGAAAAAAAAAGACAAGCTGAGTGGGCTTATATTCATGAGCTCGTTTTGACCCGACGGCTCTTTGAAAAAAAAGTCCCGCGTCAAGACACATGGATGCGACGTTGCAGTAAAATCATCTCAAGCTAATTTTGCGGATATACTTTTGAATGATATCGAAATGTTTGTATACAGCTCCTCCCGTTCGGCGTGTCTCTCGTGATGCGGTCAATGTAGAAGAAACAGTCATTGCTCGCACTTTTATATTCCTTCTTTGATCTGGTTTCTTTCAAATATCATCACATTTCATGACAAGCATGACCTTTTAAGTGCACTACCTACACCGGGGCCCATAGGGTTCTGGTCTAAAGTAGTGCACTACACAGAGAATAGGTTGTCATTTGGGATGCACTGAGAGACCGTTATTTTATTGTGGAAAAAGTTTGTCAACACACACATGTCAGGGGATGACGGCTCATAACAATGTCTGGAACGGAGCAGATGGAATGGCATCAACCACATGGAAACCACGCATTTGATCCCATTCCACTAATTCCGCTCCAGTCATTACCACAAAACCCGTCCAAACCCAACTGTGGTGCCACCATCTTCCTGTGATACATGTACATACATCATAAATACATACGAGCTCTGCTGGGTAGGCACGGTTACAGTGACACCTACAAACCCCAGCCAATCAGAAATGAGGAGAGCTGCAGCCAGCCTCCACATCAACCAATAGAAACAGCTCCCGTCACCGGGGCGTGTGATAATACGCAGGTCTACGACATCAGACGACTTCCTTCTGAAGCCAGCGCTAAAATCCTTAGGAATACAGACACATTGTTAAAGCCAGGAGTCTGTTTCTGTCCCAAATGAAACCCAATTCCCTTCATAGTGCACTACGACCCATCGGGCTCTGGTCAAAAGGGTGCCATTTGGGACGTAGCCTGTAGTTAATTCCATCTTGATATGAGAACCAAAGAGCCATCACATAAGTACTGTGAGCCATTTGTTCATGGAGGGTAAAAATACCACGAAAACAAAGATAAATCCCCCATGAAAACAACAAGCAGGTAAATCCCCCATGAAAACAACAAGCAGGTAAATCCCCCGTGAAAACAACAAGCAGGTAAATCCCCCGTGAAAACAATAAGCAGGTAAATCCCCCATGATAACAACAAGCAGGTAAATCCCCCATGATAACAACAAGCAGGTAAATCCCCCATGATAACAACAAGCAGGTAAATCCCCCATGAAAACAACAAGCAGGTAAATCCCCCATGAAAACAACAAGCAGGTAAATCCCCCGTGAAAACAACAAGCAGGTAAATCCCCCATGAAAACAACAAGCAGGTAAATCCCCGTGAAAACAACAAGCAGGTAAATCCCCCGTGAAAACAACAAGCAGGTAAATCCCCTGTGAAAACAACAAGCAGGTAAATCCCCTGTGAAAACAACAAGCAGGTAAATCCCCCATGAAAACAACAAGCAGGTAAATCCCCCATGAAAACAACAAGCAGGTAAATCCCCCATGAAAACAATAAGCAGGTAAATCCCCCGTGAAAACAACAAGCAGGTAAATCCCCCATGAAAACAACAAGCAGGTAAATCCCCCATGAAAACAACAAGCAGGTAAATCCCCCATGAAAACAAAGTCAGACTTAAAGCAGGATATTTAGCGGAGGTCCTTTCCCAATGTAAGCGGCAAAGGGTGCATCCCAAATGGAACCATATTCCCTATATAGTGCACTACTTTAGACCAGGGCCCTATTCCCTATATAGTGCACTACTTTAGACCAGGGCCCTATTCCCTATATAGTGCACTACTTTAGACCAGGGCCATATTCCCTATATAGTGCACTACTTTAGACCAGGGCCCTATTCCCTATATAGTGCACTACTTTAGACCAGGGCCCTATTCCCTATATAGTGCACTACTTTAGACCAGGGCCCTATTCCCTATATAGTGCACTACTTTAGACCAGAGCCCTATTCCCTATATAGTGCACTACTTCAGACCAGAGCCCTATTCCCTATATAGTGCACTACTTTAGACCAGAGCCCTATTCCCAATATAGTGCACTACTTTAGACCAGGGCCCTATTCCCTATATAGTGCACTACTTTAGACCAGAGCCCTATTCCCTATATAGTGCACTACTTTAGACCAGGGCCCTATTCCCTATATAGTGCACTACTTTAGACCAGGGCCCTATTCCCTATATAGTGCACTACTTTAGACCAGAGACCTATTCCCTATATAGTGCACTACTTTAGAACAGGGACCCTATTCCTTATATAGTTCACTACTTTGGGCCGGGTCAAAAGATGTCCACCATAGGGAATAGGGAGGCATTTGGGAGAAATCCAATGCCCCCCTCCTGGCAGAGCAGGGACCAACTCTCTGGACGTACAACAGGAACATGATTATTGCTCTTAAAGGGATACTACGGGGGTAAAAAACAAAGTTATTCATAGTAACTGAGATTTTATAAAATAGATCATTTTTTCTGATACTCATAAGAAATGAGAGATTCTATCCACTTCCTCGTGTTAGAGCAGTGCCATTGAGACAGATACAACGTGAGTGGAATCTTGTTTCTTATGATTATCAGTAAAAATGTACTAATTTATCAAATATTGATTACTAATGTCTATCTTTGTAAGACTATAAATGACCCAGCTTTGGAGATGTTAGAAGGTCTGTTTCCATGCTCCTGAGAGGAGCTGACTACTGTACCGGGAGTCTTTCAGCTATTCCGTTTCGCTCACGATATCTTCATTTCAATAATGTCCAAACTGCACGCAGACACATAAAAATGAGAAAAATCCTGAACATCTCGCAGTATCCCTTTAAGAGCTGGAATCCATAGTGGTGAAACGTCCGTTTGCGAAGAAAAATACTTTAAAACAACAAACAGTTTTTTTTCCCCAGACATCATTGCACGCGCGATCATGTACTATGCTTTTGTGGCTGCACAAGGACATGGTTAATTTTATTAGTGGTTTTCATCTGATAGAAGGGTAGCGTCGGGCAAACTCAATGGGGGTGGTGTGTGACTGTCAACAACAGCTGGTGAACGATCTCTAATATTAAGGAAGTCTTGAGGTTCTGCTCTTCGGAGTTAGAATACCTCATGATAAGCTGTAGAACATACTATTTACCCAAAGACGTTTCACCCAGAGGTGGTGCTCCTCGTGATTTTAATTCAGGAAATCTCAAATCTGTTTTTACCTCATTTCTACCAGCATGTCATCTGTGCAACTCGAAGCACAAAAACTCCAGATCACTTTTACTCCGCACAGAGATGTGTACAAAAAGCTCGCCCTCGCCCTCCATTTGGCAAATCTGACCATAAATCTATCCTTCTCATTCCTGCTTACAAGCGAAAACTCAAACTGGAAGCTCAAACAGGAAGTGGTCCGAGGAAGCGGACGCTAGTTAGTTAGTTAGCTGTTTCGCTAGCACAGACTGGAATATGTTCCAGGATTCATCTGAAGGCTATGAGGAGTTTACTACATAAGTCATCGACGATGTCGTCCCCACAGTGACCGTACGTACATATCCCAACCAGAAGCCATGGATTACAGGTAACATCTGCACTGAGCTAAAGGCTAGAGCTACCTCTTTCAAGGAGCAGGACACTAATGCAGACGCTTATAAGAAACCCCACTACATCCTCCGACGAACCATCAGACAGGCAAAGCTTTAATACAGGACTAAGATCGAATCCTACTACACCGGCTCTGATGCTCGTTGGATGTGGCAGGGCTTGTAAACTATCATGGATTACAAAAGGGAAACCGAGCCGCGAGCTGACCCATGACGCGAGCCTACCAGACAAGCGAAATGCCTTCTATGCTCGCTTCGAGGTAAGCAACTCTGAACCATACATGAGAGAACCAGCTGTTCCAGATGACTGCGTGATCATGTTCTGCGTAGCTGACGTAAGACCTTTAAACAAGTTAACATTTACAAGGCTGCACAGATTACCAAGATGTGTGCTGAGAGCACGCGCTGACCAGCAGGCAAGTGTCTTCACTGACATTTTCAACCTCCCCCTGACCCCGTCTGTCATACTTATGTTGCAAGCAGACCACCATAGTCCCTGTGCCCAAGAACGCTAAGGTAACCTGTCTTAATGACTATCACCCCATAGCACTCACACCTGTAGTCATGAAATTCTTTGAAAGGCTGGTCCTGGCTCAGATCAACACCATCATCGGACCCCGGACCCACTCCAATTCATATATCACTCCAACCGATCTACAGATCTCACTGCCCTGTCCCATGTGGACAAAAGGAATACCTACGTGAGAATGCTGTTCATTGACTACAGCTCAGTGTTCAACACCACAGTGCCGTCAAAGCTCATCACTAAGCTAAGGACCCTGGGACTAAACACCTCCCTCTGCAACTGGATCTTGGACTTCCTGCTGGACCGCCCCCAGGTGGTGAGAGGAGGCAAACAACACATCCGCCACACTGACCTTCAACATGGGGGTCCCTCAGGGGTGCATGCTCAGTCCCCTCCTGTACTCCCTGTTCACACGACTGCGTGGCCATGTACGACTTCAACATCATTA
This sequence comes from Oncorhynchus keta, assembly GCF_023373465.1. Taxonomy (NCBI): domain Eukaryota; kingdom Metazoa; phylum Chordata; class Actinopteri; order Salmoniformes; family Salmonidae; genus Oncorhynchus; species Oncorhynchus keta. Next base: position 348,131 of record NC_068449.1, read on the forward strand.
TGACATTTGCTGACAACACAACGGTGGTACGATGATGAGACAGCCTATAGGGAGGAGGGAGGAGACCTGGTGGTAGGCCTGATCACCGACAGGGAGGAGACAGCCTATAGGGAGGAGGTCAGAGACCTGGTGGTAGGCCTGATCACCGACGATGATGAGACGGCCTATAGGGAGGAGGGAGGAGACCTGGTCACCGACAACGATGAGACAGCCTATAGGGAGGAGGTCAGAGACCTGGTGGTAGGCCTGATCACCGACGATGATGAGACAGCCTATAGGGAGGAGGTCAGAGACCTGATCACCGACGATGATGAGACAGCCTATAGGGAGGAGGGAGGAGACCAGGTGGTAGGGCCTGATCACCGACGATGATGAGACAGCCTATAGGGAGGAGGTCAGAGACCTGATCACCGACGATGATGAGACAGCCTATAGGGAGGAGGGAGGAGACCTGGTGTTAGGCCTGATCACCGACAACGATGAGACGGCCTATAGGGAGGAGGGAGGAGACCTGGTCACCGACAACGAAGAGACAGCCTATAGGGAGGTGGCAGTGTGGTGCAAGGACAACAACCTCTCCCTCAACCACGTCAGCAAGACAAAAGAGCGGATCTTGGACTACAGGAACCGGAGGGGCTAACAGGCCCCCATTCACATCGACGGTCGAGAACTTTAGGTTCTCTGTGTCCACGTCACTAAGGACCTATCATCAACACAGTCATGAAAACGCCTCTTACCCCTCAGGAGGCTGAAAAGATTTGGCACGGGCCCTCAGATCCTCAAAAAGTTCTGCACCCATGAGAGCATCTTGACTGGCAGCGTCGCCGCTTGGTATGGCAACTGCTTGGCATCCGACCTTAAGGCGCTACAGAGGGTAGTGCGAATCGCCGGGGTCGAGCACCCTGCCACCCAGGACCTCAAGTGTCAGAGGAAGGCCCTAAAAAATTGTCAAAGACTCCAGCCATCCAAGTCTGTTCTCTCTGCTACCGGGTGACAAGTGGAACCAGAGCGCAGAAGTCTGGGACCAGAAGGCTCCTTAACAGCTTCTACCCCCAAGCCATAAAACTGCCGAACAGTTAATCAAATGGCCGTCCAGGCTATTCACCCTCTATTTTTGGCACTGGATCTCTTGTACTGGCTCTATGCTGGACTCGACCCACACAGTCACACATACTACACACACACACTCACTCACTCACTACACCGACACTCACAACATACGCTCACACACACACACACACACACACACACACACACACGCTCACACTCACACCGACATTCACAACATACGCTCACACACACACGAATGCATGTTGACTCCACACACTTTTACTCTTCCCATACGCTGCTGCTATTGTTTATTATCCATCCTAGTCACTTCACCCCTAAATACATGTACAGTTGAAGTTGGAAGTTTAACATACGAGTCATAAAACTCGTTTTTCACCCACTCCACAAATTTCTTGTTAACAAACTATAGTTTTGGCAAGTCGGTTAGGACATCTACTTTGTGCATGACACAAGTAATTTTTCAAACAATTGTTTAGACAGATTATTTCACTTATAATTCACTGTATCACAATTCCAGTGGGTCAGAAGTTTACATACACTAAATTGACTGTGCCTTTAAACAGCTTGGAAAATTCCAGAAAACTATGTCATGGCTTTAGAAGCTTCTGATAGGCTAATTGACATAATTTGAGCCAATTGGGGGTGTATCTGTGGACGTATTTCAAGGCCAACCTTCAAACTCAGTGCCTCTTTGCTTGACATCATGGGAAAATCAAAAGAAATCAGCCAAGATCTCAGAAAACAATTTGTAAACCTCCACAAGTCTGGTTCATCCTTGGGAGAAATTTCCAAACGCCTGAAGGTACCACGTTCATCTGTACAAACAATAGTACCCAAGTATATACACCATGGGACCACGCATCCGTCATACCGCTCAGGTACAACAACAACAACAGAAAAGGACCTTGTGAAGATGCTGGAGGAAACAGGTACAAAAGTATCAATATTCACAGTAAAACGAGTCCTATATCGACATAAACTGAAAGGCCGCTCAGCAAGGAAGATGGTCCTCTGGTCTGATTAAAGACAAATAACTCTTTGACCATAATGACCATCGTTATGTTTGGAGGAAAAAGGGTGAGGCAAGCCAAAGAACACCATCCCAACCGTGAAGCACCATGTTGTGGGGGTGCTTTGCTGCAGGAGGGACTGGTGTACTTCACAAAATAGATGGCATCATGAGGACGGAAAAGTATGTGGATATATTGAAGCAACGTCTCAAGACATCAGTCAGGAAGTTAAATGGGTCCAAATGGACAATGACCCCAAGCAGACTTCCAAAGTTGTGGCAAAATGGCTTAAGGACAACAAAGTCAAGGTATTGGAGTGGCCATCACAAAACCCTGACCTCAATCCCATAGAAAATGTGTGGGCAGAACTGAAAAAGCGTGTGCGAGCACACGTGCGGCAGGGTAGCTTAGTGGTTAGAGCGTTGGACTAGTAACCGGAAGGTTGCAGGTTCAAACCCCCGAGCTGACAAGGTACAAATCTGTCATTCTTAACTGACTTGCCTAGTTAAATAAAGATCAAATTAAAAACCTGATTCAGTTACAAGCTTGTGGAAGGCTACTCCGAAACGTTAAACAATTTAAAGGCAATTTAAATTAAACAATTTAAAGGCAATGCTATCAAATACTAATTGAGTGTATGTAAACTTCTGACCCACTGGGAATGTGATGAAAGAAATAAAAGCTGAAATAAATCATTCTCTCTACTATTATTCTGACATTTCACATTCTTAAAATAAACCGGTGATCCTAACTGACCTAAGACAGAGAGTTTTTACGAGGATTAAATGTCAGGAATTGTAAAAAACTTCTTACTTTGCTATTCTTTCTTACTTTTTTAACTCCGCGTTGTTGGTCAAAGGCTTGTAAGTCAGCATTTCACTGTAAAGTCTACACCTGTTGGATGAGACACATGTGACTAATAACATCATTAAAACAAAGTGGTCCAGACAAAACTGTCTGTCTGTCTGCTGGTCTGTCTGTCTGTCTGCTGGTCTGTCTGTCTGTCTGCTGGTCTGTCTGTCTGTCTGCTGGTCTGTCTGTCTGTCTGCTGGTCTGTCTGTCTGTCTGTCTGTCTGCCTGCCTGCCTGCCTGCCTGCCTGCCGGTCTGTCTGTCTGCTGGTCTGTCTGTCTGCTGGTCTGTCTGTCTGCTGGTCTGTCTGTCTGCTGGTCTGTCTGTCTGCTGGTCTGTCTGTCTGCCTGCCGGTCTGTCTGTCTGTCTGTCTACACTCCACAATGCTGGTCCCTCAGTTCAGAGGTCATTATAATGCGTCTCTCTGACTACTCATACACTGTACAAAGACTACTCACATATTGTAAGGAGACAAAATGGCTACTAGTCTATTTGACCACCACCACCACCGTCAAAAAGACTAGTAGCCATTTTGTCTCCATACAATCATCGCTCAGGAGTGAAGTTTCCCCTAGGTACAGCTTTGTCCTTAACCATTAGTGGACACACACACACACACAAAACTGACCAAAGATCAGCATATAGTGGCAACCTCACTCTACTCCACATTCACGTCTTCACTTCCTGTACCAGGGAAGCAGGTCCAGGGGTTAAATGTGAAAGAAAGAACGGCTGTGATAGGTTTAGATGTTTCAGTGTCTCATTTAGAGGCCTTATCCTGTGGCAAGCGTTCCTTTATGTGACTGAAGCTAGACAGTCATTAACTTTCAGTTGACAAAAGGTCAGTCTCACGGACACATTTCTCTCAGACGTCTCATATTACTAGTAGAGCAGAGATATATATAAGTAACCATTAGGTAAGATCAAAAAGTCATAGGAAAATGTAACTACTTACATGTAAAACTTCTAAATACTTAACCCGATTCCCACTAGCAAGAACATAAATAACTATCACATTTTCATCTTACAGTAAGAGAGTAAAGTTATTCGAAGTGTGTCTGAAAACCAGCGAGTTTATTATTATTTTTTAAAATCACTGATTTCAAAACAACTGAACTTTTACTGCAAGATGTCACAATATTTAGGTTTTTAAGTTTATTACAGCCCAAGTCTTCAAACAAATATCCCGTCAATACGAGTTCGGGAGTCAGTCGACAGTTCGTCTGAAACAGGACACGACCACGATCCAAACTCTCTTGCTTGTCTGTACAGTCTACCTAGAGCTCAAAATCAAATCAAATATATATATTTCATTTTTAAACAAGTACAAGTTTGTTGTCAACAGACAACACTTCTCGTAGAAAAAGTGGGAAAGTTGTTGTCATTAATGACATCGTCATCCCCGTGTCTTCCAGCGTGGGTTTTAAATGGTCTTGATCCAAGTCGTTGTCCCACTCCAACCAATCAGCAGTCAAAGAACAGATACATAAGACACAAGAGAGAGATCTGTTTGGCTGCTTTCCCTCTAGACCCTCCTCCTTCCTACCCGATCTCTCTTCTCCTCCTCTGGGTCTGTGTCTCTAGTGCTGGTGCCCCACAGACAGCACTAGTGGTATCAGACAGCCCAGAACCAGAGCCCCAACCTCCACCTTGCTCAGTCCCTTCGCCGTTTCCTTCCCCGGTGTGGGGGAGTGGCTGTGTCCGGTCCCGCCCACCTCGGGAAGGACATGTACCGTGGCAACGTACAGGAAGGTCCCGGCAGAGAACAACATGGCCACGCCCGTGGCGTTCACATCTGACAGTGCCTCTTTGCTGGACTAGAGAGGTCGACGAGACCAGGAAGAAAGAAAAGAGAAAAGAGGAATTAGAATGAGCATCAATTCTCATGACTGGAGCATAAAGTGAAATACATATTTGAAAAGCCATAGAGGGAGAACGTTTGGAAGGAATACTCAGGGCTTCATTTCATTCTATGGGCTGGGGACAGGAGTCCTGAGGGGACAGGAGTCCTGAGGGGACAGGAGTCCTGAGGGGACAGGAGTCCTGAGAGGACAGGAGTCCTGAGAGGACAGGAGTCCTGAGGGGACAGGAGTCCTGAGGGGACAGGAGTCCTGAGAGGACAGGAGTCCTGAGGGGACAGGAGTCCTGAGGGGACAGGAGTCCTGAGGGGACAGGAGTCCCTGAGAGGACCAACTGAGGGGCTGAGTCCTACAAAGGAGTCCTGGGGGACAGGTGCTGCCAGAGGACAGGAGTCCCAGACAGGAGTCCTGAGGGGATCCGGTTCCTGAGGGGACCAGCATGCATCAGGAAGGAGACCAGGGGACAGGCTCCTGGGGGACAGGGGTTTGGGGGGACAGGAAAGAGAGGACAAATAACATTCTGGGCTCATTCTGCCTCTGCCCTACAGACCAATGACAACTGAGGCTTTATAAGACCATTGATTGGTTACTTTCTAAGTTACCAGCAGGTGTTTATTTTTGTCTGTTTTGTTCATCTTTATTTTTACCAACTGAAAATCATTTGGTTTGAGACCAGGCCAAAGGCTGCTGGGGCCTGGGGTTTGGGTGGGGAAGAAAGACAGGGTTCAAATGACAGCTGGGGCCTAGGGGGACAGACAGTTTATATAGCCAATGACTACTGAACTTTAGGAAGAGCATTGATTGGTTACAGTTTCAACGTGCCCCGCAGTTGTTTATTTTTGTCTGTTTTGTTCATCTTTTATTTTTAAACTGAAAATCATTTGGTTTGTATAGAATGTTGTCAGTGTGGCTTCGTGAGGAAGGAGACTCATTGACTCTGTACCGGTACCACCTGTATATAGCCCGGCTATTGTTTCGTGAGGAAGGAGGCTATTCTGTTAAGCAACACAGTGACCATCTGTTACAAAAACACAAACTGTTTGAAACAAAAAAAAAAACATGGACTAAGAAGATGAACGGTGTGTTATCGTTGTCACTGTACCTTGTGAAGCATGATGGCCACAAAGACAATGAGCTGAACACTGGTCTGAGAGGTGGAAGCTGCTGCGCCAAGAGCCACGCCATCCGCTGGAACAGAAATGTTTTTACTCCATCAACACAACAACAATCCACAAACAAGCCTTCTCTCTTCTTCCTAAAAAAAACACGTTGGTCTGAAACACTGTGTAATGAAGACATGTTACCTGCTGCATGGACCACTAGTCCCAAGGTGGTGGTGATCTTGGAGCTGGCAACCCTCGCAGACTCTGGATCTGAACACACATCAAATCAGACAGACCACTCCATGGACAAATCAGACAGACCACTCCATGGACAAATCAGACAGACCACTCCACTAACAAATCAGACAGACCACTCCATGGACAAATCAGACAGACCACTCCATGGACAAATCAGACAGACCACACCACTAACAAATCAGACAGACCACTCCAACAAATCAGACAGACCACTCCATGGACAAATCAGACAGACCACACCACTAACAAATCAGACAGACCACTCCATTAACAAATCAGACAGACCACTCCATGGACAAATCAGACAGACCACTCCACTAACAAATCAGACAGACCACTCCATTAACAAATCAGGCAGACCACTCCACTAACAAATCAGGCAGACCACTCCACTAACAAATCAGGCAGACCACTCCATGGACAAATCAGACAGACCACTCCATGGACAAATCAGACAGACCACTCCATGGACAAATCAGACAGACCACTCCATGGACAAATCAGACAGACCACTCCATGAACAAATCAGACAGACCACTCCATGGACAAATCAGACAGACCACTCCATGGACAAATCAGACAGACCACTCCACGGACAAATCAGACAGACCACTCCATGGACAAATCAGACAGACCACTCCATGGACAAATCAGACAGACCACTCCATGGACAAATCAGACAGACCACACCACGGACAAATCAGACAGACCACTCCATG
>NC_068449.1:360000-377500 GCF_023373465.1 Oncorhynchus keta
GAGACCCTAACCATTACAGTAGCTTCAGAGACCCTAACCCATACAGTAGAGACAGAGACCCTAATCCATACAGTAGAAACAGAGACCCTAACCCATAGAGTAGAGACAGAGACCCTAACCAATACAGTAGAGACAGAGACCCTAACCCATACAGCAGAGGCAGAGACCCTAACCCATACAGTAGAAACAGAGACCCTAACCCATACAGTAGAGACAGAGACCCTAACCCATACAGCAGAGGCAGAGACCCTAACCCATACAGTAGAGACAGAGACCCTAACCCATACAGCAGAGGCAGAGACCCTAACCCATACAGTAGAGACAGAGACCCTAACCCATACAGTAGAAACAGAGACCCTAACCCATACAGTAGAGACAGAGACCCTAACCCATACAGCAGAGGCAGAGACCCTAACCCATACAGCAGAGGCAGAGACCCTAACCCATACAGTAGAAACAGAGACCCTAACCCATAGAGTAGAGACAGAGACCCTAACCAATACAGTAGAGACAGAGACCCTAACCCATACAGCAGAGACAGAGACCCTAACCCATACAGTAGAGACAGAGACCCTAACCCATAGAGTAGAGACAGATAACCTAACCCATAGAGTAGCTTCAGAGACCCTAACCCATACAGTAGAAACAGAGACCCTAACCCATACAGTAGAAACAGAGACCCTAACCCATAGAGTAGAGACAGATAACCTAACCCATATAGTAGCTTCAGAGACCCTAACCCATACAGTAGAAACAGAGACCCTAACCCATACAGTAGAAACAGAGACCCTAACCCATAGAGTAGAGACAGATAACCTAACCCATATAGTAGCTTCAGAGACCCTAACCCATACAGTAGAAACAGAGACCCTAACCCATACAGTAGAAACAGAGACCCTAACCCATACAGTAGAAACAGAGACCCTAACCCATACAGTAGAAACAGAGACCCTAACCCATACAGTAGAAACAGAGACCCTAACCCATACAGTAGAAACAGAGACCCTAACCCATACAGTAGAAACAGAGACCCTAACCCATACAGTAGAAACAGAGACCCTAACCCATACAGTAGAAACAGAGACCCTAACCCATACAGTAGAAACAGAGACCCTAACCCATACAGTAGAAACAGAGACCCTAACCCATACAGCAGAAACAGAGACCCTAACCCATACAGTAGAAACAGAGACCCTAACCCATACAGTAGAAACAGAGACCCTAACCCATACAGCAGCAACAGAGACCCTAACCCATACAGCAGAGGCAGAGACACTAACCCATACAGTAGAAACAGAGACCCTAACCCATAGAGTAGAGACAGAGACCCTAACCAATACAGTAGAGACAGAGACCCTAACCCATACAGCAGAGACAGAGACCCTAACCCATACAGTAGAGACAGAGACCCTAACCCATAGAGTAGAGACAGATAACCTAACCCATAGAGTAGCTTCAGAGACCCTAACCCATACAGTAGAAACAGAGACCCTAACCCATACAGTAGAAACAGAGACCCTAACCCATAGAGTAGAAACAGAGACCCTAACCCATAGAGTAGAGACAGATAACCTAACCCATACAGTAGAAACAGAGACCCTAACCCATACAGTAGAAACAGAGACCCTAACCCATACAGTAGAGACAGATAACCTAACCCATATAGTAGAGACAGAGACCCTAACCCATACAGTAGAAACAGAGACCCTAACCCATACAGTAGAAACAGAGACCCTAACCCATACAGTAGAAACAGAGACCCTAACCCATACAGTAGAAACAGAGACCCTAACCCATACAGTAGAAACAGAGACCCTAACCCATACAGTAGAAACAGAGACCCTAACCCATACAGTAGAAACAGAGACCCTAACCCATACAGTAGAAACAGAGACCCTAACCCATACAGTAGAAACAGAGACCCTAACCCATACAGTAGAAACAGAGACCCTAACCCATACAGTAGAAACAGAGACCCTAACCCATACAGTAGAAACAGAGACCCTAACCCATACAGTAGAAACAGAGACCCTAACCCATACAGTAGAGACAGAGACCCTAACCCATAGAGTAGAAACAGAGACCCTAACCCATACAGTAGAAACAGAGACCCAAACCCATAGAGTAGAAACAGAGACCCTAACCCATACAGTAGAAACAGAGACCCTAACCCATACAGTAGAAACAGAGACCCTAACCCATACAGTAGAAACAGAGACCCTAACCCATACAGTAGAGACAGAGACCCTAACCCATAGAGTAGAAACAGAGACCCTAACCCATACAGTAGAAACAGAGACCCTAACCCATACAGTAGAAACAGAGACCCTAACCCATAGAGTAGAAACAGAGACCCTAACCCATACAGTAGAGGCAGAGACCCTAACCCATAGAGTAGAAACAGAGACCCTAACCCATACAGTAGAGACAGAGACCCTAACCCATACAGTAGAAACAGAGACCCTAACCCATACAGTAGAGACAGAGACCCTAACCCATACAGTAGAGACAGAGACCCTAACCCATACAGTAGAGGCAGAGACCCTAACCCATACAGTAGAAACAGAGACCCTAACCCATACAGTAGAAACAGAGACCCTAACCCATACAGTAGAGACAGAGACCCTAACCCATACAGTAGACAGAGACCCTAACCCATACAGTAGAGACAGAGACCCTAACCCATACAGTAGATTCAGAGACCCTAACCCATACAGTAGACAGAGACCCTAACCCATACAGTAGAGACAGAGACCCTAACCCATACAGTAGAGACAGAGACCCTAACCCATACAGTAGATTCAGAGACCCTAACCCATACAGTAGACAGAGACCCTAACCCATACAGTAGAGACAGAGACCCTAACCCATACAGTAGAAACAGAGACCCTAACCCATACAGTAGAAACAGAGACCCTAACCCATACAGTAGAAACAGAGACCCTAACCCATACAGTAGAGACAGAGACCCTAACCCATAGAGTAGAGACAGAGACCCTAATCCATACAGTAGAAACAGAGACCCTAACCTATACAGTAGAAACAGAGACCCTAACCCATACAGTAGAGACAGAGACCCTAACCCATACAGTAGAAACAGAGACCCTAACCCATACAGTAGAAACAGAGACCCTAACCCATACAGTAGAGACAGAGACCCTAACCCATAGAGTAGAGACAGAGACCCTAATCCATACAGTAGAAACAGAGACCCTAACCTATACAGTAGCTTCAGAGCATCGCTACGTACAGACAGACATCACTGTTACCTACTTGGGCTTGCTAGCATCGCTACGTACAGACACACATCACTGTTACCTACTTGGGCTTGCTAGCATCGCTACGTACAGACACACATCACTGTTACCTACTTGGGCTTGCTAGCATCGCTACGTACAGACACACATCACTGTTACCTACTTGGGCATGCTAGCATCGCTACGTACAGACACACATCACTGTTACCTACTTGGGCTTGCTAGCATCGCTACGTACAGACACACATCACTGTTACCTACTTGGGCTTGCTAGCATCGCTACGTACAGACACACATCACTGTCACCTACTTGGGCTTGCTAGCATCGCTACGTACAGACACACATCACTGTTACCTACTTGGGCTTGCTAGCATCGCTACGTACAGACACACATCACTGTTACCTACTTGGGCTTGCTAGCATCGCTACGTACAGACACACACATCACTGTTACCTACTTGGGCTTGCTAGCATCGCTACGTACAGACAGACCCAGTCAGACAAAAGAAGAACAGACCCTATCACCAAAGAGTGTTTTATAACTAACCCAAGATAGACTACAGACTGTCGTGTCCAATGGGAACAAATGAGTCATATTGGGCTGAACAAGCAACCTGGGCAGAGCCAAGCACGAGCTAGCGAGATCCTATTGGCGCGTTCTAGCGTGCATTTGCATATATCCATTAGGGAACGCCTACTCTGAAGTGTGCGTGTGCAGCAACAAAAATGTGCCTTTGACTCCTAAACAACGGAATTAAAAAAAAAACTTTGGCAAAGGGTAAAGTCCACAAAACTTAGTCCAGTCTGTTCCTAACAATTTCTAGTTTGGGGAACAGAATACTGTATTGAGATGAAATGTTTCATCAATGAGAAAATTGTCAGAATGTCAGTTTACCTTCTCCCACTGCCAGCCACGGGGCTTCCTCTCAACACCATATTTGGTAGTACCATCTCCTCCCACTGCCAGCCACGGGGCTTCCTCTCACCACCATATTTGGTAGTACCATCTCCTCCCACTGCCAGCCACGGGGCTTCCTCTCACCACCATATTTGGTAGTACCATCTCCTCCCACTGCCAGCCACGGGGCTTCCTCTCACCACCATATTTGGTGGTCATAAGTAGTCACTATGAAAGGGAATATAGGGTACCCATCTCCTCCCACTGCCAGCCACGGGGCTTCCTCTTACCACCATATTTGGTAGTACCATCTCCTCCCACTGCCAGCCACGGGGCTTGACAGCCCTCTCACCACCATATTTGGTAGTACCATCTCCTCCCACTGCCAGCCACAGGGCTTCCTCTCAACACCATATTTGGTAGTACCATCTCCTCCCACTGCCAGCCACGGGGCTTCCTCTCACCACCATATTTGGTAGTACCATCTCCTCCCACTGCCAGCCACGGGGCTTCCTCTCACCACCATATTTGGTAGTGAGAGGAAAAGCCAAGCGGATGCTTCAGATTCATACATCCGGTGAAATATCTGTCTCATTGTTTCGATCTGTGCTCAGCTTTACATAGTGCACTACTTTTGACTAGAACCCCATAGGACCTGGTCATAAGTAGTGCACTATGAAAGGGAATATAGGGTGCTATTTGGGACACAGCCCGAATCTCACCCTCCAGGACCTCCTCGTACAGGGCATGGACCCCCTCGGGGATGATGACAGCCAGGGCAGTACCACACAGCAGCCCTGCTCCCAGGACCGTCACCAGCTTCAGCTTCTCCTGAGGGACAAGACAGAGAGGACAGAGGGTTCAGCAGCATTACAGAACAACTAGAACAGAGGGTTCAGCAGGATTACAGAACAACTAGGACAGAGGGTTCAGCAGGATTACAGAACAACTAGGACAGAGGGTTCAGCAGGATTACAGAACAACTAGGACAGAGGGTTCAGCAGGATTACAGAACAACTAGGACAGAGGGTTCAGCAGGATTACAGAACAACTAGGACAGAGGGTTCAGCAGGATTACAGAACAACTAGGACAGAGGGTTCAGCAGGATTACAGAACAACTAGGACAGAGGGTTCAGCAGGATTACAGAACAACTAGGAGAGACGGTTCAGCAAGATTACAGAACAACTAGGACAGAGGGTTCAGCAAGATTACAGAACAACTAGGACAGATGGTTCAGCAGGATTACAGAACAACTAGGACAGAGGGTTCAGCAGGATTACAGAACAACTAGGACAGAGGGTTCAGCAGGATTACAGAACAACTAGGACAGATGGTTCAGCAGGATTACAGAACAACTAGGACAGAGGGTTCAGCAGGATTACAGAACAACTAGGACAGAGGGTTCAGCAGGATTACAGAACAACTAGGACAGAGGGTTCAGCAGGATTACAGAACAACTAGGACAGAGGGTTCAGCAGGATTACAGAACAACTAGGAGAGAGGGTTCAGCAGGATTACAGAACAACTAGGACAGAGGGTTCAGCAGGATTACAGAACAACTAGGACAGAGGGTTCAGCAGCATTACAGAACAACTAGGACAGAGGGTTCAGCAGGATTACAGAACAACTAGGACAGAGGGTTCAGCAAGATTACAGAACAACTAGGACAGAGGGTTCAGCAGCATTACAGAACAACTAGGACAGAGGGTTCAGCAGGATTACAGAACAACTAGGACAGAGGGTTCAGCAAGATTACAGAACAACTAGGACAGAGGGTTCAGCAGGATTACAGAACAACTAGGACAGAGGGTTCAGCAGCATTACAGAACAACTAGGACAGAGGGTTCAGCAACATTACAGAACAACTAGGACAGAGGGTTCAGCAAGATTACAGAACAACTAGGACAGAGGGTTCAGCAAGATTACAGAACAACTAGGACAGAGGGTTCAGCAAGATTACAGAACAACTAGGACAGAGGGTTCAGCAGGATTACAGAACAACTAGGACCAGAGGGTTCAGCAAGATTACAGAACAACTAGGACCGAGGGTTCAGCAAGATTACAGAACAACTAGGACAGAGGGTTCAGCAGGATTACAGAACAACTAGGACAGAGGGTTCAGCAAGATTACAGAACAACTAGGACAGAGGGTTCAGCAAGATTACAGAACAACTAGGACAGAGGGTTCAGCAAGATTACAGAACAACTAGGACAGAGGGTTCAGCAAGATTACAGAACAACTAGGACAGAGGGTTCAGCAAGATTACAGAACAACTAGGACAGAGGGTTCAGCAAGATTACAGAACAACTAGGACAGAGGGTTCAGCAGCATTACAGAACAACTAGGACAGGGGGAACAACTAGGACAGAACAACTAGGACAGGGGGAACAACTAGGACCGAGGGTTCAGCAGCATTACAGAACAACTAGGACAGATGGTTCAGCAGGATTACAGAACAACTAGGACAGAGGGTTCAGCAGGATTACAGAACAACCCGGGCAGGGATCAATATCCTAACCATGAACTTTGGCCTCAGTTACCTCACATCACTGAATATGTCAAATTGTATGTTTAAATTAGAATACATTACAATTAACTAATAATAATAATATATGCCATTTAGCTGACGCTTTTATCCAAAGCGACTTACAGTCATGTGTGCATACATTCTACGTATGGGTGGTCCGGGAATCGAACCCACTACCCTGGCGTTACAAGCGCAATCATGGACATGCTCTACCAACTGAGCCACAGAAGGACCACAATAACAGAAGGACCACAATAACTAATTAACTAGTTTGGCTAAGAAACACTGATACTGCTGTTTTTAAACAAATTGTGCATTGATGTGCACTGTAATCTCGGTAATTAGCTAAGGACTTCAGCCTGTTGACTCCCATTTTAAGTAAAAGTAACGTTCTTTGTTTCTAGACCATGTGTTTGTAGTTGGAATGTTTAATACTCACCTCTGAGAAGTTGACAGCCAGGGGAATGGTTCCAGCCACATAACACCCCACCAACATGGCCAGGGAAAGCAGGCTGATCGAAGTGAAGTCGTCCATAGACATAGTTACAGATTTTTATAACAAAAAGGGTGTTGTTGCTGTTCAGCTTGCTTGCTAGACACAACTTGTGGTTCGCGTTGAGGCTCTGGCTCGCTAGACAAATAGAACTCCCCGCACGTCGTAATTCTAGCTCGAGCTTTCTGTACCGAGGTCTAAAACAGACATGTCAGTCTAAATCATTTCGAGTGACTTTCAGAGGACGTGGAAAGGCTACGAGTTATTGGTCTATCTTGAACGCGGTTTTGTTATGCAAACATGTACATCTAGAGAACTACCTAACTAGTCTGATCCTTACTTTGCAGATATGTAAACACCGTCGGCGGGCAGGGTTAGCCGCGCGGACAATCTTCTCGCATGAGTCTTATTGCCTACAGCAGGCAAGTTGTAATTCATAGCGTGTTGACCACATCGTACTCTCTCCAACGTTGCTATTTGTTATAACCATTTCATCAAAACTAGCTACCAGCAGTAAGCTATTATTATTATTATTATTATTTATATCTATAGCTAGCTTGAAATGTTTTGCCAACAAGCCAGCATCTCCATTGCGGATGAAATGTAGCACTTCCGGGTAACGCTTACGTCACCGTCCGTGCAACAAACAAAAAAAAAAAACATGCCACGTACGCGTGTACGACATATATTCATTCTGTGTTGACTTTTCTCTTCACTGACTGTGGACCGATACGTCAGATGTTACATAAAGCCAATCTATTTACATGTATAAAAGGTATAACCGTTTTAGCTGGTTGTGGTTAATCTTTTCTTGGAACTTAATGATGACAAATGTCTTCTTCATTTTCATGTTCTTTGGGATTGGGTTGACGGATCGTATCCAATTTTTTGAGGTGCAATGCACAGCCACGTATTGTCCTGGAGGTGAGGCCAGTTATGGCTGAGTGAACGGCTTTAGACAAAAACAATGAGAGGAATGGGAGATTAGATATAGGCAATAGTTTTTAAATGGGTCTGTGGTGTTCTCAGTGTTAATAGTGAAGTCACCAAAAATTGTGAGGATTATCTGCCATGACTGCGCTGTAAATTAATCGTTCTTGAGCCATGTTTCAGTCAGGCCAATCACATCAGGTTTACGATCAGTGATTAAAGTTCATTGACTATGACTGCCTTGGTAGTGAGGGATCTGACATTAAATTGTTCTATTTTGAGATGTGAGGTATTATCACAGTCTTTTTCATTAACGACAGAACTGGGGGAGGTCTTTATTCCAGTGAGATTGCTAAAGCGAACACCGCCATGTTTGCAGTGCATTCTGAAAGTATTCAGACTCCTTCACTTTTCCCACATGTTGTTACAGTCCAGCCTTATTCTACAATGTATTTAATGAATGTTTGTCCTAATCAATCTACACACTATACCCCATAATGACATCACAATACCCCATAATGACATCACAATACCCCATAATGACATCACAATACCCCATAATGACATCACAATACCCCATAATGACATCACAATACCCCATAATGACATCACAATACCCCATAATGACATCACAATACCCCATAATGACATCACAATACCCCATAATGACATCACAATACCCCATAATGACATCACAATACCCCATAATGACATCACAATACCCCATAATGACATCACAATACCCCATAATGACATCACAATACCCCATAATGACATCACAATACCCCATAATGACATCACAATACCCCATAATGACATCACAACACCCCATAATGACATCACAACACCCCATAATGACATCACAACTGACATCACAATACCCCATAATGACATCACAATACCCCATAATGACATCACAATACCCCATAATGACATCACAATACCCCATAATGACATCACAATACCCCATAATGACAAAGCGAAAACAGGTTTTTAGAACACAAAATAGCTTATTTACATAGGTATTCAGACCCTTTGCTGTGAGACTCGAAACTGAGTTCAGGTGCATCCTGTTTCCATTGATCATCCTTGGGATGTTTCTACAACTTGATTGGAGTCCACCTGTGGTAAATTCAACTTATTGGAAATGATTTGGAAAGGCACACACCTGTCTATATAAGGTCCCACAGTTGACAGTGCATGTCAGAGTAAAAACCAAGCCATGAGGTTGAAGGAATTGTCCGTAGAGCTCCGGGACAGGATTGTGTCGAGGCACAGATCTGGGGAAGGGTACCAAAACATGTCTGTAGCATTGAAGGACCCCAAGAACACAGTGGCCTCCATCATTCTTAAATGGAAGAAGTTTGAAACCACCAAGACTCTTCCTAGAACTGGCCGCCCGGCCAAACTGAGCAGTCGGGGGAGAAGGGCCTTGGTCAGGGTGGTGACCAAGAACCCAATGGTCACTCTGACAGAGCTCCAGAGTTCCTATGTGGAGATGGGAGAACCTTCCAGAAGGACAACCATCTCTGCAGCACTCCACCAATCAGGCCTTTATGGTAGAGTGGCCAGACGGAAGCCACTCCCAGTAAAAGGTATGACAGCCCTCTTGGAGTTTGCCAAAAGGTACGTAAAGGACTCACACCATGAGAAACAATATTCTCTGGTCTGATGAAACCAAGATTGAACTCTTTGGCCTGAATTCCTAGCGTTACATCTTGAGGAAACCTGGCACCATCCCTACAGTGAAGCATGGTGGTGGCAGCATCAAGCTGTGAGGATGTTTTTTTTAGAGGCAGGGTCAGGGAGACTAGTCAGGATCGAGGGAAAGATGAACGGAGCAAAGTACAGTGAGATCCTTGATGAAAACAAGCTAGTGAATGTATCCACATAATTTTGATAAGCTGCTCTAGTGGTGTCCACTTACCTTTGTAAATATAGTGTATGTTGGTGACCTCTGACTGTTTCATTATAACATAATTAGTGATGATGTAATGGGTTGAAAACAAAGTAACTAAAAACAGACACCCCTTTATTATAATTTTTTATAACCAATTTGTTTATGTATTTGTTTTAATTAATCTAAATTGTGTATATATGTATGTGTATATACATATATGTGTATATACGCATACATATATACACAATTTAGATTAATTAAGACAAATATATATATAATATATATATAATCACTACATGCTTCAGCAGTAGTGAGGCCATAAAGCCAATAGATGGCGCTGTTGCACTGTGGTAGTTGGAGAAACAACAAGTTCTGTCCAATCGCACGCACCATTCTTCTGCGGCTCAGACCCCGTAATCGTAGAGGAACAACTAGTGGGGGAAACCAGTCGAACGTTTATATCAGCTGAATGAGCTACACCGGTTGACCATGCGATAGCATTTCTTTCCAGAAGCCTAGTCCGGCTGCAGGGACTGATCATTATTTACTGGGGGCACAGACGTTGTTTTATCCTTTTCTACACTTAAATTGCCCTTTCCTAAC
This sequence comes from Oncorhynchus keta, assembly GCF_023373465.1. Lineage (NCBI taxonomy): Eukaryota > Metazoa > Chordata > Actinopteri > Salmoniformes > Salmonidae > Oncorhynchus > Oncorhynchus keta. The sequence goes on from NC_068449.1 coordinate 370,613, forward strand.
GATTACGTCTGAAGTCGAGCTTGCTACTCGGTTATCCTCACCTGTATATTATTACAACAGCAACTGTAAAGCGGCTGGCAAAATTGTACTTAGACTTTTCGTCCGGACGAGGTCCTGCCAGACAGTGTCTATATATACTACTACCTGGTCTATATATACTACTACCTGGTCTATATATACTACTACCTGGTCGATATATTCTACTACCGGCTCTAAATATACTACTACCTGGTCTATATATACTACTACCTGGTCTATATATACTACTACCTGATGTGACACTGGGTTGAAGCATTATATCATGTTTGCACTCCCGTGTAGAGGTCAACTCAGGTGTGGAGTTATTAAGGTCAGGGTTACAGGAAGGCCTACTGCTTTCTCTTGGTTTGAGGTTGAGTTATGTATGCAGCAGCACACAGCATCACATTCTCCTCTCTTCTCAGCGTCTCCAAATGGCATTCTGTTTGTTTACTGGTGTCAACAGAACATTCTATTAGTCTACTGGTGTCACCAGAACATTCTATTAGTCTACTAGTGTCATCAGAGCATTCAATTAGTCTACTGGTGTAACCAGAACATTCTATTAGTCTACTGGTGTCATCAGAGCATTCTATTAGTCTACTGGTGTCATCAGAGCATTCTATTAGTCTACTGGTGTCACCAGAACATTCAATTAGTCTACTGGTGTCACCAGAACATTCAATTAGTCTACTGGTGTAACCAGAACATTCTATTGGTCTACTGGTGTCATCAGAGCATTCTATTAGTCTACTGGTGTCATCAGAGCATTCTATTAGTCTACTGGTGTCACCAGAACATTCAATTAGTCTACTGGTGTCACCAGAACATTCAATTAGTCTACTGGTGTCACCAGAACATTCAATTAGTCTACTGGTGTCACCAGAACATTCTATTAGTCTACTGGTGTCACCAGAACATTCTATTAGTCTACTAGTGTCATCAGAGCATTCAATTAGTCTACTGGTGTAACCAGAACATTCTATTAGTCTACTGGTGTCATCAGAGCATTCTATTAGTCTACTGGTGTCACCAGAACATTATATTCGTCTACTGGTGTAACCAGAACATTCTATTCATCTACTGGTGTCATCAGAACATTCTATTAGTCTACTGGTGTCACCAGAACATTCAATTAGTCTACTGGTGTCACCAGAACAATCAATTAGTCTACTGGTGTCACCAGAACATTCAATTAGTCTACTGGTGTCATCAGAACATTCTATTAGTCTACTGGTGTCATCAGAACATTCTATTAGTCTACTGGTGTCACCAGAACATTCTATTAGTCTACTGGTGTCACCAGAACATTATATTAGTCTACTGGTGTCATCAGAACATTCTATTAGTCTACTGGTGTCATCAGAACATTCTATTAGTCTACTGGTGTCACCAGAACATTATATTAGTCTACTGGTGTCACCAGAACATTATATTAGTCTACTGGTGTAACCAGAACATTATATTAGTCTACTGGTGTCACCAGAACATTCTATTAGTCTACTGGTGTAACCAGAACATTCTATTGGTCTACTGGTGTCATCAGAGCATTCTATTAGTCTACTGGTGTAACCAGAACATTCTATTAGTCTACTGGTGTCATCAGAGCATTCTATTAGTCTACTGGTGTCATCAGAGCATTCTATTAGTCTACTGGTGTCACCAGAACATTCAATTAGTCTACTGGTGTCACCAGAACATTCAATTAGTCTACTGGTGTCACCAGAACATTCAATTAGTCTACTGGTGTCACCAGAACATTCTATTAGTCTACTGGTGTCACCAGAACATTCTATTAGTCTACTAGTGTCATCAGAGCATTCAATTAGTCTACTGGTGTAACCAGAACATTCTATTAGTCTACTGGTGTCATCAGAGCATTCTATTAGTCTACTGGTGTCACCAGAACATTCATCTATTAACCAGAACATTCTATTCATCTACTGGTGTCATCAGAACATTCTATTAGTCTACTGGTGTCACCAGAACATTCACCAGAACAATATTAGTCTACTGGTGTCACCAGAACATTCAATTAGTCTACTGGTGTCATCAGAACATTCTATTAGTCTACTGGTGTCATCAGAACATTCTATTAGTCTACTGGTGTCACCAGAACATTCTATTAGTCTACTGGTGTCACCAGAACATTATATTAGTCTACTGGTGTCATCAGAACATTCTATTAGTCTACTGGTGTCATCAGAACATTCTATTAGTCTACTGGTGTCACCAGAACATTATATTAGTCTACTGGTGTCACCAGAACATTATATTAGTCTACTGGTGTAACCAGAACATTATATTAGTCTACTGGTGTCACCAGAACATTCTATTAGTCTACTGGTGTCACCAGAACATTCTATTAGTCTACTGGTGTCATCAGAGCATTCTATTAGTCTACTGGTGTCACAGAACATTCTATTAGTCTACTGGTCTCACCAGAACATTCTATTAGTCTACTGGTGTCACCAGAACATTATATTAGTCTACTGGTGTCACCAGAACATTATATTAGTCTACTGGTGTAACCAGAACATTCAATTAGTCTACTGGTGTCACCAGAACATTCTATTAGTCTACTGGTGTAACCAGAACATTCTATTTGTCTACTGGTGTAACCAGAACATTCTATTAGTCTACTGGTGTCATCAGAGAATTCTATTAGTCTACTGGTGTTACAGAACATTCTATTAGTCTACTGGTCTCACCAGAACATTCTATTAGTCTACTGGTGTAACCAGAACATTATATTCGTCTACTGGTGTCACCAGAACATTATATTAGTCTACTGGTGTCACCAGAACATTATATTAGTCTACTGGTGTCACCAGAACATTCAATTAGTCTACTGGTGTCACCAGAACATTCTATTAGTCTACTGGTGTCACCAGAACATTCTATTAGTCTACTAGTGTCATCAGAGCATTCAATTAGTCTACTGGTGTAACCAGAACATTCTATTAGTCTACTGGTGTCATCAGAGCATTCTATTAGTCTACTGGTGTCACCAGAACATTATATTCGTCTACTGGTGTAACCAGAACATTCTATTCGTCTACTGGTGTCATCAGAACATTCTATTAGTCTACTGGTGTCACCAGAACATTCAATTAGTCTACTGGTGTCACCAGAACAATCAATTAGTCTACTGGTGTCACCAGAACATTCAATTAGTCTACTGGTGTCACCAGAACATTCTCTTAGTCTACTGGTGTCATCAGAACATTCTATTAGTCTACTGGTGTCATCAGAACATTCTATTAGTCTACTGGTGTCACCAGAACATTATATTAGTCTACTGGTGTCACCAGAACATTATATTAGTCTACTGGTGTCATCAGAACATTCTATTAGTCTACTGGTGTCACCAGAACATTATATTAGTCTACTGGTGTCACCAGAACATTATATTAGTCTACTGGTGTAACCAGAACATTATATTAGTCTACTGGTGTCACCAGAACATTATATTAGTCTACTGGTGTCACCAGAACATTCTATTAGTCTACTGGTGTCATCAGAGCATTCTATTAGTCTACTGGTGTCACCAGAACATTCTATTAGTCTACTGGTGTCACCAGAACATTCTATTAGTCTACTGGTGTCACCAGAACATTCTATTAGTCTACTGGTGTCATCAGAGCATTCTATTAGTCTACTGGTGTCACAGAACATTCTATTAGTCTACTGGTCTCACCAGAACATTCTATTAGTCTACTGGTGTCACCAGAACATTATATTAGTCTACTGGTGTCACCAGAACATTATATTAGTCTACTGGTGTAACCAGAACATTCAATTAGTCTACTGGTGTCACCAGAACATTCTATTAGTCTACTGGTGTAACCAGAACATTCTATTTGTCTACTGGTGTAACCAGAACATTCTACTAGTCTACTGGTGTCACCAGAACATTCTATTAGTCTACTGGTGTCATCAGAGAATTCTATTAGTCTACTGGTGTTACAGAACATTCTATTAGTCTACTGGTCTCACCAGAACATTCTATTAGTCTACTGGTGTAACCAGAACATTATATTCGTCTACTGGTGTCACCAGAACATTCTATTAGTCTACTGGTGTCACCAGAACATTATTTTAGTCTACTGGTGTCACCAGAACATTCTATTAGTCTACTGGTGTCATATCTATCATGATGGGGTAGACCTAGAGACTGGAGCTGCTCTGATATATCTATCATGATGGGGTGTATCTAGAGACTAACGCTGCTCTGATATATCTATCATGATGGGGTAGACCTAGAGACTGGTATAAATAAATACATAAATGAAAATCTCAGAGATCAAAATAGAAGAAAGGACTTTATATTTCTGTGCAGACAGTTTGACACAGTACTGAAAACCTCTCTCCCTGACTCAAACCCCTTGGTTCTGATCCACTTCCCTCTCTCCCTGACTCAAACCCCTTGGTTCTGATCCACTTCCCTCTCCCTGACTCAAACCCCTTGGTTCTGATCCACTTCCCTCTCCCTGACTCAAACCCCTTGGTTCTGATCCACTTCCCTCTCCCTGACTCAAACCCCTTGGTTCTGATCCACTTCCCTCTCCCTGACTCAACCCCCTTGGTTCTGATCCACTTCCCTCTCCCTGACTCAAACCCCTTGGTTCTGATCCACTTCCCTCTCTCCCGACTCAAACCCCTTGGTTCTGATCCACTTCCCTCTCCCTGACTCAAACCCCTTGGTTCTGATCCACTTCCCTCTCTCCCGACTCAAACCCCTTGGTTCTGATCCACTTCCCTCTCTCCCGACTCAAACCCCTTGGTTCTGATCCACTTCCCTCTCCCTGACTCAAACCCCTTGGTTCTGATCCACTTCCCTCTCTCCCTGACTCAAACCCCTTGGTTCTGATCCACTTCCCTCTCTCCTGACTCAAACCCCTTGGTTCTGATCCACTTCCCTCTCCCTGACTCAAACCCCTTGGTTCTGATCCACTTCCCTCTCCCTGACTCAAACCCCTAGGTTCTGATCCAGTTGAATCCCTATATGTACTGATGCTCATTCAAACCACCTGGCTGCTTAACACCATTGTAAATGCCTGTACTGAAGGATGGTGCTTCTTGTGAACAGTTGAATTCATTCTGTAGTTGTGAGTCCCAAATTGGACCGTATGGGCCCTGGTCTCAAGTAGTGCACTATATAGGGAATAGGGCTCTGGTCTAAAGTAGTGCACTATATAGGGAATAGGGCTCTGGTCTAAAGTAGTGCACTACATAGGGAATAGGGCTCTGGTCTAAAGTAGTGCACTATATAGGGAATAGGTGCCAGTTGGTATCCATTTGTGATTCACAATTTCTGTTTTTGTTTCCAGTGGGAGGGATCATTACTGTTACGCCCATGTTTTGGATTGTGATGTCATCGTGTTCTATATCCTCTTCCTGGTGAGTTCCTGAATGACACTTCCTCTAAATATTGTTCTTGTTCTTTATGAAAAGCGTTTCGATAGGAGTGGGGATTTGAGTGGTGGAAGAATGTCTCTCTGAATATGTTTGACTTTGAGACGACCCCAACACCGCGCCGTGTACTTCTGTGCTGCTGGTGAATCAAGGTGGTGCTCATTCCCCTCTCTACACTACAACAACAAACAAAAAAACAAAACTTCTCTCATTCACTGTCTCAGTTGATTGACAGTGTGTACACTAAAATATATAAGCTATGTGATTTAACTGCTGTCTTTCAAAGTTCAATAATGGACTGTAACTGTCACACCCTGATCTGTTTCACCTGTCTTTGTGCCTGTCTTCTATCATTCACTGTCTCAGTAGATTATATTGAAGCAACACCTCCCCCCTACAGCTCCATTTGAGGTCTGCGTTCTGTCATCACATCACCGATGAGGTCACTTCCTGGCTCTCCTCTCCACTCAGTAAAGATGAGATGTCAGTTGGTTTGAGGTCTGCGTTCTGTCATCACATCACCGATGAGGTCACTTCCTGGCTCTCCTCTCCACTCAGTAAAGATGAGATGTCAGTTGGTTTGAGGTCTGCGGTCTGTCATCACATCTTCTCATTAGGTCACTTCCCCCTCTCCTCTCCACTCAGTAAAGATGAGATGTCAGTTGGTTTGAGGTCTGCGTTCTGTCATCACATCAATGAGGTCACTTCCTGGCTCTCCTTCCACTCAGTAAAGATGAGATGTCAGTTGGTTTGAGGTCTGCGGTCTGTCATCACATCAATGAGGTCACTTTGCTCTTCTCCACTCAGTAAAGATGAGATGTCAGTTGGTTTTCAACAATCACTGAGAGTCAACATGTACCTCTTCTCATTATCACAGTCCCCCTCTTCTGGATCACAGATCATTTAGCTACAGTTATTTATTCGTTTCCTCAAATATTTATTAAATATGAACGTATAACAATGTGTATTAAATCTGGAACAATAATTACAATTTGCATTGTAAAGTTAAAGTGATGTACTCTTCCCATCTCTCACTGTCTCTCTCTCACTGTCTATCTCACTGTGTCTGTCTCTCTCTCTGTCTCTCTCTCTCTCTCACTGTCTCTCTCTCAATTCAATTCAATTCAATTCAATTCAATTCAATTCAATTCAAGGGCTTTATTGGCATGGGAAACATGTGTTAACATTGCCAAAGCAAGTGAGGTAGACAACATACAAAGTGAATATATAAAGTGAAAAACAACAAAAATTAACAGTAAACATTACACATACAACAGTTTCAAAACAGTAAAGACATTACAAATGTCATATTATATATATATATATATATATATATATATAATATATATATATACACAATGTACAAATAATTAAAGGACACAAGATAAAATAAATAAGCATAAATATGGGTTGTATTTACAATGGTGTTTGTTCTTCACTGGTTGCCCTTTT
>NC_068449.1:382500-395000 GCF_023373465.1 Oncorhynchus keta
AGGTCACTTCCTGTTCCTCCTGCTCTCCAGTCAGTAGAGATGGTTTGTTGGTTGTTTCAGATTAGTTAGTTGTTGATGATCATAAATGATGAGGTCACTTCCTGTTCCTCCTGCTCTCCAGTCAGTAGAGATGGTTTGTTGGTTGTTTCAGATTAGTTAGTTGTTGATGATCATAAATGATGAGGTCACTTCCTGTTCCTCCTGCTCTCCAGTCAGTAGAGATGGTTTGTTGGTTGTTTCAGATTAGTTAGTTGTTGATGATCATAAATGATGAGGTCACTTCCTGTTCCTCCTGCTCTCCAGTCAGTAGAGATGGTTTGTTGGTTGATTCAGATTAGTTGGTTGTTGATGATCATCACTGACAGTCAACATGTACAAACCTCTAATCAAATACACACTACTTTTCCTCACAGGTAATAATCTAGGAAATGATCGTGTTTTAGATTCATAGTATGGGGATGGAAGGTTCATTCCTTCTCTATTCATATAATAGTGGAAGTGTTCTCTTCATCTCTCCCCAGCTCTCTCTCTCCCAGTGTTGAAGTTCACCGAACTCCCTCTGCAGTCTTCAGTAGACCTGGAGAGAACGATTAACTCTTCTGTCACCGTCAGAAATCTGACTATAGGGTGATGATGTGGTTACGGCGTACACCTGGAGAAGCAGCACTGAAACTCATAGGAGATCTGTGTTATTAGAATACAACCATTGAAAGTTCATAGGAAAAACTTGTATTTATTTATTTTATATTAGTCAGGATGAAATCTCTTGAGATGCACCATCTTGTTTACAAAAGTGTCCAAATGAAAACAACTAAACAAAACAAAATAAAATAAAACAAATAATAATAATATAAATAAATATAAAATAAAAAACATTTTAAAAAAATATTTAAAAAAAATTAAAGTACATTTATAGCAGCAATATGTAACTTTTTGGGCAACCCAACCAAATTCACATAGACATGTTTGTTATAGATCTGTTATTCTCATTGAAAGAAAGTCTAAGAAGAGGTAGATCTGTTCTACGTGCACTATTTATATGCTTCCTTTGATTTAAAAAAAATACAATAAAAAAAATATCTTCATCTTTTACTTTCATTTTTGTACAATCGATATTTCACTGCGGTTTCGATGGAACAATGATTCTCTCCTACACTATCCTTGCTTGTTATGTCACATAAACTGAAATTAGTCAAACTATTGTAATTTTAGCAACCTGGAAATGGAATGAGTGATTTCTGTATATTGCAGCTTGAACAGCATAATAAAGTTGTTGTACATTTTTTAATATATCTGCTAGAGGATACAATCTAACATTTCCATTTTATACATTTGGGTTCCAGTCCATCAAGGCCTCCGTGTCACGACTTCCACTGCAGGTGGCTCCACTTCCTGTTCGGGCGGCGCTCGGCGGTCTACTAGCTTCCACTGAAGGTGGCTCCTCTTCCTGTTTCGGCTGCGCTCGGCGGTCGTCGTCGCCGGTCTACTAGCTGCCACTGCAGGTGGCTCCTCTTCCTGTTCGGGCTGCGCTCGGCGGTCTACTAGCTTCCACTGCAGGTGGCTCCTCTTCCTGTTCGGGCTGCGTCGGCGGTCTACTAGCTTCCACTGAAGGTGGCTCCTCTTCCTGTTCGGGCGGCGCTCGGCGGTCTACTAGCTGCCACTGAAGGTGGCTCCTCTTCCTGTTCGGGCGGCGCTCGCCGGTCTACTAGCTGCCACTGAAGGTGGCTCCTCTTCCTGTTCGGGCGGCGCTCGCCGGTCTACTAGCTGCCACTGAAGGTGGCTCCTCTTCCTGTTCGGGCGGCGCTCGGCGGTCTACTAGCTGCCACTGAAGGTGGCTCCTCTTCCTGTTCGGGCGGCGCTCGGCGGTCTACTAGCTGCCACTGAAGGTGGCTCCTCTTCCTGTTCGGGCTGCGCTCGGCGGTCTACTAGATTCCACTGAAGGTGGCTCCTCTTCCTGTTCGGGCTGCGTCGGCGGTCTACTAGCTTCCACTGAAGGTGGCTCCTCTTCCTGTTCGGGCGGCGCTCGGCGGTCTACTAGCTGCCACTGAAGGTGGCTCCTCTTCCTGTTCGGGCTGCATCGGCGGTCTACTAGCTTCCACTGAAGGTGGCTCCTCTTCCTGTTCGGGCGGCGCTCGGCGGTCTACTAGCTGCCACTGAAGGTGGCTCCTCTTCCTGTTCGGGCCGCGCTCGGCGGTCGTCGTCGCCGGGCTACTAGCTTCCACTGATCCTTTGTCCTTTTCATTTGGTTATGTCTGTCTTGGGTTTCACCTGTTTTCGATTTAGGGTAATTAGGGGGGTATTCTAATCTCGCCATACCCTCTGGGTTTTGTGCGGGATTGTTACGTTAGCTGTCATTTTGTTTGAGTTGCGTTTTCTTGTGTTCTGTTGAACAGGTGTTTTCCTGGACGGTGTCTGGTTGTTTTGAGGCTACTGTTGTATTCCTGTTTCCTGTTCTTTGCTGTTGTTAATAAAACACCCCCTTTTTCAAAATTTGCTCTCTCCTGCGCCTGTCTCCACACCCACTTCTCCTCGGGGAGATATTTGTTGATATTTTTTTTTGTTGATATTGATCTCATTGAGGAGAGGCATCAGTTGGTTTAACATTGTTAGGTTCTAATTTTTCAGAGTAAATAACTCACGGACGCTAGAGAAGTTTAATTCTTCCCAAAGGGTCAATACAGCTATAAATCTGACAAAGACACACCATATATACTCTACTTAAGACACTCCTCCTTCTCTCCAATCCTTACATCTAATGGTTCGACAGGAAGATGGTAACAGGATAATGAACCATTATTTCTCCCTTCAGGGGATCTGACCAGACCTCCTGACCTCCTGACCTCAACCCCTCATTCGCCTAATCCACAGATGTCGTCTCGTATCACCTATCGCACTCCTGTGACTCCCTCCCGTCCACCCAGCACATTCCACAGCCACTCTGTCTTTCCTACAGAGAACCATCAACTTCTCACTCCTTTATATACTATGCGTCTGATTTATCATGTCTTTAATATCTCAATGTTCAAAGTTTACCCCTGAACCCAACAACATGCACTTCTAACTGTGGGACCTTACATAGACAGGTGTGTGCCTTTCCAAATCATGTCCAATCAATTGAATTTACGACAGGTGGATTCCAATCAAGTTGTAGAAACATTTCAAGAATGATCAATGGGAAACAAGATGCACCTGAACTAAATTCAGAGTCTCAAAGCAAAGGGTCTGAGTGTCTACTCTGTTTTTTCTGGAGCGTTTAAAAAAAAAAAAAATTAGTAAAACATTATTGAAAAGTTGTTTTTTTTCGCTTTGTCATTGAGGATTTGTATTTATTTATTTTTGAATAAGGCTGTAACAACACATGGAAAAAGTCAAGGGCATATTTATATGTAGAATATTTTCTGAATGCACTGTATGTGTGTGGAAAACATTGCATCACAGGTAAGACATTTACCTTGTTTAGTATCGTCTCTTTGTAACTCCGCTCACTACTTGTAGTTGTATAGTCTGTTAGTAACTCCACTCACTACTAGTAGTTGTATAGTCTGTCTCTAACTCCACTCACTACTTGTAGTTGTATAGTCTGTTAGTAACTCCACTCACTACTTGTAGTTGTATAGTCTGTTAGTAACTCCACTCACTACTTGTAGTTGTATAGTCTGTTAGTAACTCCACTCACTACTTGTAGTTGTATAGTCTGTTAGTAACTCCACTCACTACTTGTAGTTGTATAGTCTGTTAGTAACTCCACTCACTACTTGTAGTTGTATAGTCTGTTAGTAACTCCACTCACTACTTGAAGTTGTATAGTCTGTTAGTAACTCCACTCACTACTTGTAGTTGTATAGTCTGTTAGTAACTCCACTCACTACTTGTAGTTGTATAGTCTGTTAGTAACTCCACTCACTACTTGAAGTTGTATAGTCTGTTAGTAACTCCACTCACTACTTGTAGTTGTATAGTCTGTTAGTAACTCCACTCACTACTTGTAGTTGTATAGTCTGTATCTCCACTCACTACTTGTAGTTGTATAGTCTGTTAGTAACTCCACTCACTACTTGTAGTTGTATAGTCTGTTAGTAACTCCACTCACTACTTGTAGTTGTTAGTAACTCCACTCACTACTTGTAGTTGTATAGTCTGTTAGTAACTCCACTCACTACTTGTAGTTGTTAGTAACTCCACTCACTACTTGTAGTTGTATAGTCTAACTCCACTCACTACTTGAAGTTGTATAGTCTGTTAGTAACTCCACTCACTACTTGTAGTTGTATAGTCTGTTAGTAACTCCACTCACTACTTGAAGTTGTATAGTCTGTTAGTAACTCCACTCACTACTTGTAGTTGTTAGTAACTCCACTCACTACTTGTAGTTGTATAGTCTAACTCCACTCACTACTTGTAGTTGTATAGTCTGTTAGTAACTCCACTCACTACTTGTAGTTGTATAGTCTGTTAGTAACTCCACTCACTACTTGTAGTTGTTAGTAACTCCACTCACTACTTGTAGTTGTATAGTCTAACTCCACTCACTACTTGAAGTTGTATAGTCTGTTAGTAACTCCACTCACTACTTGTAGTTGTATAGTCTGTTAGTAACTCCACTCACTACTTGTAGTTGTTAGTAACTCCACTCACTACTTGTAGTTGTATAGTCTGTCTCTAACTCCACTCACTACTTGTAGTTGTATAGTCTGTTAGTAACTCCACTCACTACTTGTAGTTGTATAGTCTGTTAGTAACTCCACTCACTACTTGTAGTTGTATAGTCTGTTAGTAACTCCACTCACTACTTGTAGTTGTATAGTCTAACTCCACTCACTACTTGTAGTTGTATAGTCTGTTAGTAACTCCACTCACTACTTGTAGTTGTATAGTCTGTTAGTAACTCCACTCACTACTTGTAGTTGTATAGTCTGTTAGTAACTCCACTCACTACTTGTAGTTGTATAGTCTGTTAGTAACTCCACTCACTACTTGTAGTTGTATAGTCTGTTAGTAACTCCACTCACTACTTGTAGTTGTATAGTCTGTTAGTAACTCCACTCACTACTTGTAGTTGTATAGTCTGTTAGTAACTCCACTCACTACTTGTAGTTGTATAGTCTGTTAGTAACTCCACTCACTACTTGTAGTTGTATAGTCTGTTAGTAACTCCACTCACTACTTGTAGTTGTATAGTCTAACTCCACTCACTACTTGTAGTTGTATAGTCTGTTAGTAACTCCACTCACTACTTGTAGTTGTATAGTCTGTTAGTAACTCCACTCACTACTTGTAGTTGTATAGTCTGTTAGTAACTACACTCACTACTTGTAGTTGTATAGTCTAACTCCACTCACTACTTGTAGTTGTATAGTCTGTTAGTAACTCCGCTCACTACTTGTAGTTGTATAGTCTGTTAGTAACTCCACTCACTACTTGTAGTTGTATAGTCTGTTAGTAACTCCACTCACTACTTGTAGTTGTATAGTCTGTTAGTAACTCCACTCACTACTTGTAGTTGTATAGTCTGTTAGTAACTCCACTCACTACTTGTAGTTGTATAGTCTGTTAGTAACTCCACTCACTACTTGTAGTTGTATAGTCTCTTTGTAACTCCACTCACTACTTGTAGTTGTATAGTCTGTTAGTAACTACACTCACTACTTGAAGTTGTATAGTCTGTTAGTAACTACACTCACTACTTGTAGTTGTATCGTCTGTTAGTAACTCCACTCACTACTTGTAGTTGTATAGTCTGTTAGTAACTCCACTCACTACTTGAAGTTGTATAGTCTGTTAGTAACTACACTCACTACTTGTAGTTGTATAGTCTTTGTAACTCCACTCACTACTTGAAGTTGTATAGTCTGTTAGTAACTACACTCACTACTTGAAGTTGTATAGTCTGTTAGTAACTACACTCACTACTTGTAGTTGTATCGTCTGTTAGTAACTCCACTCACTACTTGTAGTTGTATAGTCTGTTAGTAACTCCACTCACTACTTGAAGTTGTATAGTCTGTTAGTAACTACACTCACTACTTGTAGTTGTATAGTCTCTTTGTAACTCCACTCACTACTTGTAGTTGTATAGTCTGTTAGTAACTCCACTCACTACTTGAAGTTGTATAGTCTGTTTGTAACTCCACTCACTACTTGTAGTTGTATAGTCTGTTAGTAACTCCACTCACTACTTGTAGTTGTATAGTCTGTCTCTAACTCCACTCACTACTTGTAGTTGTATAGTCTGTCTCTAACTCCACTCACTACTTGTAGTTGTATAGTCTGTTAGTAACTCCACTCACTACTTGTAGTTGTATAGTCTGTCTCTAACTCCACTCACTACTTGTAGTTGTAGTTGTATAGTCTGTTAGTAACTCCACTCACTACTTGTATAGTCTGTTAGTAACTCCACTCACTACTTGTAGTTGTATAGTCTGTCTCTAACTCCACTCACTACTTGTAGTTGTATAGTCTGTTAGTAACTCCACTCACTACTTGTAGTTGTATAGTCTGTCTCTAACTCCACTCACTACTTGTAGTTGTAGTTGTATAGTCTGTTAGTAACTCCACTCACTACTTGTAGTTGTATAGTCTGTCTCTAACTCCACTCACTACTTGTAGTTGTATAGTCTGTTAGTAACTCCACTCACTACTTGTAGTTGTATAGTCTGTTAGTAACTCCACTCACTACTTGTAGTTGTATAGTCTGTCTCTAACTCCACTCACTACTTGTAGTTGTATAGTCTGTCTCTAACTCCACTCACTACTTGTAGTTGTATAGTCTGTTAGTAACTCCACTCACTACTTGTAGTTGTATAGTCTGTCTCTAACTCCACTCACTACTTGTAGTTGTATAGTCTGTTAGTAACTCCACTCACTACTTGTAGTTGTATAGTCTGTTAGTAACTCCGCTCACTACTTGTAGTTGTATAGTCTGTTAGTAACTCCACTCACTACTTGAAGTTGTATAGTCTGTTAGTAACTCCACTCACTACTTGTCGTTGTATAGTCTGTTAGTAACTCCACTCACTACTTGTAGTTGTTAGTAACTCCACTCACTACTTGTAGTTGTATAGTCTAACTCCACTCACTACTTGAAGTTGTATAGTCTGTTAGTAACTCCACTCACTACTTGTAGTTGTTAGTAACTCCACTCACTACTTGTAGTTGTATAGTCTAACTCCACTCACTACTTGTAGTTGTATAGTCTGTTAGTAACTCCACTCACTACTTGTAGTTGTATCGTCTGTTAGTAACTCCACTCACTACTTGTAGTTGTATAGTCTGTTAGTAACTCCACTCACTACTTGAAGTTGTATAGTCTGTTAGTAACTACACTCACTACTTGTAGTTGTATAGTCTCTTTGTAACTCCACTCACTACTTGAAGTTGTATAGTCTGTTAGTAACTCCACTCACTACTTGTAGTTGTATAGTCTGTTAGTAACTCCACTCACTACTTGTAGTTGTATAGTCTGTTAGTAACTCCACTCACTACTTGTAGTTGTATAGTCGGTCTCTAACTCCACTCACTACTTGTAGTTGTATAGTCTGTTAGTAACTCCACTCACTACTTGTAGTTGTATAGTCTAACTCCACTCACTACTTGTAGTTGTATAGTCGGTCTCTAACTCCACTCACTACTTGTAGTTGTATAGTCTGTTAGTAACTCCACTCACTACTTGTAGTTGTATAGTCTAACTCCACTCACTACTTGTAGTTGTATAGTCTGTCTCTAACTCCACTCACTACTTGTAGTTGTATAGTCTGTCTCTAACTCCACTCACTACTTGTAGTTGTATAGTCTGTTAGTAACTCCACTCACTACTTGTAGTTGTATAGTCTGTCTCTAACTCCACTCACTACTTGTAGTTGTAGTTGTATAGTCTGTTAGTAACTCCACTCACTACTTGTAGTTGTATAGTCTGTTAATAACTCCACTCACTACTTGTAGTTGTATCGTCTGTCAATAACTCCACTCACTACTTGTAATTGTATAGTCTGTCTCTAACTCCACTCACTACTTGTAGTTGTATAGTCTGTCTCTAACTCCACTCACTACTTGTAGTTGTATAGTCTCTTTGTAACTCCACTCACTACTTGTAGTTGTATAGTCTGTTAGTAACTACACTCACTACTTGAAGTTGTATAGTCGGTCTCTAACTACACTTACTACTTGTATTTGTATAGTTGGTCTCTAACTACACTTACTACTTGTAGTTGTATAGTCTGTCTCTAACTCCACTCACTACTTGTAGTTGTATAGTCTGTCTCTAACTCCACTCACTACTTGTAGTTGTATAGTCTGTCTCTAACTCCACTCACTACTTGTAGTTGTATAGTCTGTTAGTAACTACACTCACTACTTGAAGTTGTATAGTCGGTCTCTAACTACACTCACTACTTGTAGTTGTATAGTCTGTTAGTAACTCCACTCACTACTTGTAGTCGTATAGTCTGTCTCTAACTCCACTCACTACTTGAAGTTGTATAGTCTGTTAGTAACTCCACTCACTACTTGTAGTTGTATAGTCTGTCTCTAACTCCACTCACTACTTGTAGTTGTATAGTCTGTCTCTAACTCCACTCACTACTTGTAGTTGTATAGTCTGTTAATAACTCCACTCACTACTTGTAGTTGTAGTTGTATAGTCTGTTAGTAACTACACTCACTACTTGAAGTTGTATAGTCGGTCTCTAACTACACTTACTACTTGTAGTTGTATAGTCGGTCTCTAACTACACTTACTACTTGTAGTTGTATAGTCTGTCTCTAACTCCACTCACTACTTGTAGTTGTATAGTCTCTTTGTAACTCCACTCACTACTTGTAGTTGTATAGTCTGTTAGTAACTCCACTCACTACTTGTAGTTGTATAGTCGGTCTCTAACTCCACTCACTACTTGTATTTGTAGTTGTATAGTCTCTTAGTAACTCCACTCACTACTTGTAGTTGTATAGTCTGTTAGTAACTCCGCTCACTACTTGTAGTTGTATAATCTGTCTCTAACTCCACTCACTACTTGTAGTTGTATAGTCTGTCTCTAACTCCACTCACTACTTGTAGTTGTATAGTCTGTCTCTAACTCCACTCACTACTTGTAGTTGTATAGTCTGTTAATAACTCCACTCACTACTTGTAGTTGTATAATCTGTCTCTAACTCCACTCACTACTTGTAGTTGTATAGTCTGTCTCTAACTCCACTCACTACTTGTAGTTGTATAGTCTGTCTCTAACTCCACTCACTACTTGTAGTTGTATAGTCTGTTAATAACTCCACTCACTACTTGTAATTGTATAATCTGTCTCTAACTCCACTCACTACTTGTAGTTGTATAGTCTAACTCCACTCACTACTTGTAGTTGTATCGTCTGTTAATAACTCCACTCACTACTTGTAATTGTATAATCTGTCTCTAACTCCACTCACTACTTGTACTGTAATGACAAATCTGTCATTCTGCCCCTGAACTGTTCCTAGGCCGCCATTGAAAATAAGAATGTGTTCTTAACTGACTTGCATAGTAAAATAATAAATAAGGTACCCAGAGTATACTGCCTGCTACCCAGTCCCTGTTGCTAATATATGCATGCTATTAGTATATTTGGATAGAAAACACTCTGAAGTTTCTAATACTATTTTAATGATGTCTGTGAGTATAACAGAACTCATATGGCAGGCAAAAACCTGAGAGAAATTCCTAGCAGGAAGTGGGAAATCTGAGGTTGGTCATTTTTCAACTCATTCCCTATTGAAGAAACAGTGGGATATTGGTCATATTGCACTTCCTAAGGCTTCCACTAGATGTAAACAGTCTTTAGAAACTTGTTTGAGGCTTCTACTGTAAAGGAGGGGCTCATAAGGGCTCTTTGAGTAAGTGGTCTGGCAGAGTGCCACAGGCTCGTGACGCTCGTTCACGTGAGAGGTAGCTCGCGTTCCATTGCTGTTCTACAGACAAAGCATTTCTCCAGTTGGAACATTATTGAAGATATGTTCAAAACATCCTGAAGATTGATTCTATACTTCGTTTGACATGTTTCTACGGACTGTAACGGAACTTTTTGACATTTTGTCTGCTCCTAGTGAACGTGCTTCGTGACTTTGGATTTGTTTACAAAATGCGTGAACAAAAGTAGCTATTTGGACATAAATTATGGACATTATCGAACAAAACAAACATTTGTTGTGGAACCAGGATTCCTGGGAGTGCATTCTAATGAAGATCATCAAAGGTAAGTGAATATTTATAATGCTACTTCTAACTAATTTTTGGCTTGTTTGGTCTCTGAGCGCCGTACTCAGATTGTTGCATGGTTTGCTTTTTCCGTAAAGCTTTTTTGAAATCTGACACAGCAGTTGCATTAAGGAGAAGTGTATCTAAAGTTCCATGCATAACACTTGTATTTTCATCAACATTTATGATGAGTATTTCTGTAAATTGATGTGGCTCTCTGAAAAATCCCTGGATGTTTCTGGAACTACTGAACATAATGCTCCAATGTATACTGAGATGTTTTGATATAAATATGAACTTCATCAAACAAAGCATATATGTATTGTGTAACATGAAGTCCAATGAGTGTCATCTGATGAAGATCATCAAAGGTTAGTGATTCATTTTATCTCTATTTCGGATTTTTGTGGCTCCCCTCTTTGTGTGTGTTTTTCTGTGACTTGGCTCTGACCTAACATAATCGTTTGTGGTGCTTTCGCCGTAAAGCCTTTTTGAAATCAGACACTGTGGTGGGATTAACAAGAAGTGTATCTTTAAAATGGTGTGAAATACTTCTGTTTGAGGAATTTTAATTATTGGGATTTATGTTGTTTATGTCGATCCCATTAGCGGGATCTCAGCCCTAAGAAGTTTTAAGAAAACAAATTCTTATTTACAATTATGGCCTATGAAAGAGCAAAAGGCCCCCTGCGGGGATTAATAGGATATATATACAGTATAGGATGTAAAACACACATCACAACACTACATAAAGAGAGACATAATGTGGAGGCTGCGGGCTGCAGTAAATATCTCAGATAAGGGGGAGATGAGGCCTAAGAGGGTTTTATAAATAAGCATCAACCAGTGGGTCTGGCCGACGGGTATAAAGAGATGACCAGTTTACAGAGGATTGTAGAGTGCAGTGATGTGTTCTATACGCATAATTGGTGGAAAATCTGATTGCCGAATGGTAAAGAACATCTGGCTGCTTGAGGGCACCCTTACCTGCGGATCTATACATTACGTCTCCGTAATCTAGCATGGGTAAAATGGTCATCTGAATCAGAGTTAGATTGGCCGCTGGGATGAAAGAGGAGCGATTATGATAGAGGAAACCAAGTCTAGATTTAGCTTTAGCCTGCAGCTTTGATATGTGCTGAGAGAAGGACAGTGCATCGTCGAGCCATACTAACTGCCTCAACCTCTAAACCCTCAGAGGTAGTAATCATACCTGTGGGGAGAGGGGCATTCTTCTTACCAAACCACATGACCTTTGTTTTTGGAGGTGTTCAGAACAAGGTTAACCACCAACCGTTTGGTCCTCTTGTAGAACATTTTCAGGTGCGTCTCCTGGAAAGACATGGTTGTGGCAGCAGGTTCCACTTTCTGTGGAAGGGACATTCGGTTGATACTGGTAAAGGTGTCAACCGAATGGGACCGGCTAGCGTATTGTTTAGGGACAATCGGGGGCATTGGGAGCTTCTTTTGTGAGGAGAGATCAGTCAGCAAAGTGAATGGGTTGGGGGAGCTGCAGAAGGTGTGAAAGTCATAGGGGGGCAGTTCTTACACAGTATGTATTGTTGTGTATGGAGATTGAGGAGAAATGACACCTCAATCCCTCTCATACACAACAATACATTTACTGTCTAAGCACCACCCGGCACAACCAAAAAAAACTTCCGCATCCCAAGTACGGTCTGTAAAACTCTCCCAGCCCATTGACTTTGACAGGTCATTCTTGTCAATGCCATTTGCTGGGGAATTTTGTGTTTAGAGGATCTGCAGAAATGTTGTGTCATTACTGAGGTCTTGAGTTGATGTATTTTAATGTCCCTAGCTGGTTTCTGTCCCACAATGTTGTTGTGGTCCATAACCGCTTGTGTACTCAAAATACCTCCGCTTTGGGGTATTTTACAGCAGGGCACTGTGGAATGAATCCAGATAACCTGGATTTTACAGCAGGACACTGGAGAATGGCTTCAAATAACCTGAGATTTACAGTAGGACACTGGAGAATGGCTTCGAATAACCTGGGTTTTACAGCAGGACACTGGAGAATGGCTCCGGATAACCTGAGTTTTACAGTAGGACACTGGAGAATGGCTCCGGATAACCTGAGTTTTACAGCAGGACACTGGAGAATGGCTCCGGATAACCTGAGTTTTACAGTAGGACACTGGAGAATGGCTCCGGATAACCTGAGTTTTACAGCAGGACACTGGAGAATGGCTCCGGATAACCTGAGTTTTACAGTAGGACACTGGAGAATGGCTTCAAATAACCTGAGATTTACAGT